>NC_137969.1:111588116-111801341 GCF_963924665.1 Micromys minutus
ATTCCTGCAGTCCAGCCTCATACAACGAGGCTGGCCTGACATCCAATGCAACGTTGAAACAAAAACACCCATGAGAAAGGTGCCTATGGTCTGTCACGCTGTGATCTGCGTGGCAGAGGCTCTCAACCAATGTTTTGCTTTCCTGCTTCCAATGATGTCAGTTTGTAGATTCAGGAACCGAGAACTGCTTGCTATTGGGATATTGTCAAAGATCACTAAATCACTTATGGCCCCTCAATGAAATGCAACAGTAAAAATTTCTCTCAGTTTTCTACAAGAGGAAAGCCTTTATTTTCTCCCAAAGAAACCCCAAATAAGCCATGTGAGTCCCTTCTCTTGCGTATCAGCTGTGTGGGAACACACTGCTCAGTGACATGAGGCTTGGAGGTAGGGCAGTAAGCTTTCTGCCTGGTTATTGTGTCTGTTCTCTTGAGACCTGTTTTTCCTTATGCCTTCCAATGCTAATTAATGGGCTTGAGATGAAAGGTGTCTCTAAGGTATATAGGGCTAGTTAAGAGAGGGGAAATGAACTAATTTAAAACCAAGGGAAGTGAAGAGCTGCAGGCAAAGAGACAGGCAGAAGCCACGCTACGTGGAGAAGCTGATTTGTATGTGTAGGACAGCCAGCCGACACACCTTGGAGAAATAAGAGGTGGGATTTGAGAAGGGGACATATACAGGAGACCCGCAGCATGGTTTTGAGCAAGGAATCATCATGTGAGACTTGATTTAGAAGATCAGCCCCGTTACAATGTAGCAAAGTATGCCTCCCTATAGAAGTATCCCTTAAGTTTTTTGTTGCTATGACAAAATGCCATGACCAAGAGAGAGTTAGATGAAGAAAAGGGTTGATTTAGTTTAGCTTACAGTTCCAGATAGGTTAAAGTCCATTGTGCTGGGAAGGCATGATGGACAGGAGGCCAGGAGCTCAGATACCATCCACACAATGGAGGGGGGCAGTGGGGAAGGAGGGAGGGAGGGAGGGAATGAACAAAAGAGCAAGAGAAGTGTGGGAAGGAGGAAGTGAGGGCAGGCTGTACAACCTCAAAGCCTGCCTTACTAATATTTCTTCTTACTTACTCCAGCAAAGCTCTAACTCCCAAATGGCCCATAACCTCCCTACACAGCACCATTAACTGGGGATCAAGATTCCGACATCAACTTGTCTGTGGGAGCATTTCCTTTATTCAGACCACCACAATAGGGACAAAGCCAGCTGAAGCAAAACTAAGCTGCTACGGGAAATAAGACGGTTGGATATTAGGTCTAACGGAATGAGTCAATGGCTCCAAAAACCAGTGTTGCAAACAACATAGAGAAAAGGGCAGGAAGGGGCAGAATTCGCTGGCAATACAGTCTAGGCTTTCAGATGTCGGCTTTGTCTGACCCTAACTAGATAGACCGCTTCACCAGGCCAGACTAACTCCAAGTAAAAGAATGGTGCTTGGAGTTAACTGCAGATTACCCACAGGATGGATAACAGTCTGTATTTGGAGGAGGGCGTACAAAGCTTTTCAGAAGTTGTCGCTCAGCTACCTATTCAGTTAATGTAAGAACACATTCATTATAATGCTAGCACGAGTCTCCCTTGCTCTACAGGAACATCAGTGAAGGGTACTCAACCCTTTTAGTGGCTTATTACGAAAAAATTTCCAGCATCACAATGAAGGAACCTCAGGGTGAACTGCTGGTTCTGTACTTGCTGGTTTGGTCTTAGCATCAATCTGTCCACCATTCAAGCATGGCTTCAGGTGTGTTTCAGAGTAAAATAGGGGAACCACAATGGTCCTTTCTCATGAATGAGACAGTTGGTTTTTAACTTCTCTTTGCAGGTGGCCAACCTGTGTCAGCCTACCTAGCTGGAGATGGGAGATAAAACCAAAGCTCAAAGCTCTTTCTGTAGGTGGTTTATGTCCCGCCATCCTCCACCCTTTGCCCAAGGCAGTTTCTCAGTGACTTTGTAATTACCGTGCGCCTTGCCAGTGAGTTTCTAGAAAGTAAGCAAGGTTTATTTTACAAGTGCAGTGAGACAGGAGAAGAGTCTTGCAGATTGCAGAGACACAAGAGTTAAAACCAGAAATCCCCTAGAGGTAAAAACTGACTGACCTGTGTGTATGTACTTCTGAATTACCCTATTATTAGATTCACTTCAACCAAAACTGCACCTTTTTCTTTTGTTGTTGTTGTTTTTTTTTTGTTTTGTTTTTTGTTTGTTTGTTTTTTGTTTTTGTTTTTGTTTTTTTTAACAATAGAGGGGAGTCTGCAATACAGATGGCTTCAGTTTGGGAATAGAAAATACTCCCAGCTGCATGTCTAAGACCTCCACTGTTGTCTTATGGGGACTTGGAACCAAAAGTCAGCTAGGGACATCAGTTGAGAAAACAGGTCAAATCTATTAGCTGGGGCATGTGTGGTGTTAACCAAATGGCCCTAATCGGATTAACCAAGCAGCTCTCACCAGCTCTGTAATGATGAGCCATGTGACAAGCCTTGATTTCTTTTTTTCCCCCCCCCAATCTCTTGAATTTATATTTAAAACTGTGATTTGATGTTTTTGTCATGTTTCTCCCCAAGGAGCTTTTGTGTGGATTCCTTTTATTCATTATGGTGTATCTGGCTTATCATAGGATTCATCTTTATGTATCCAGAAATGAGGTCTTATTAGCACCGCTAAAGTTCATTTAAAAATATCCACCCCTTAGCACCATGAAATGATTATATTAGTCACTTTTCCAAATGCCCGACAGAAGCAGTTCAGGAAGGAAGGACTTATGCTGGATCACAATGGAGGAGGCACCAAAGCTGGGGAGCTATGGCAGCAAGAGCATCCATCGTGTTCATAGTCAGGAAGCAGTGAGTAGGAATGTGAAGGCTCCGGCTCCATTTTCTTTTCTGGTTAATGTGAGACCCATGGAATGGCGCCTTTTCAATGGGTCTTCCTTCCTCAATTAACCTAATATGGAGGCTCCCCCGCTGACATGCTTTAGGGTTTGGGAAATGTTAACACCATTAGTTGACTTTTGGATAACGACTGAGGAGATGTCGAGAGTTTGGAAGCCTGTATGAGACAGCAGTGTGTCATCTTGGAAGGGACAGAGCATCTAGAGGAGAAACTGCCGGATAGCTACCCAAAGAGGACAGAAGTTGGCTCATTAATCTTAATCAAGTCAGCTCAACCCAAGCAAGATTCTGGCAAGGAAATGAAACAGAGGAAAGAAGCAAAGATGAAACATTTTAAGGTCATTATCTGAGTTTTAAAATATGTAGTCTCTCTAATATTTTTTTCATTGGAAAAAAAATTAAAAGTTTCTCAATGGCATCCAACCCCCAGAGTCATAAGTAAGCCATTGGCTTATAGAAATAGTCTTTGGTGCCTCTATGACTATGAGCAGGCTAAACTTCCTGGACTGAAGAGTAAGACCAAAAATAAAAACAAAACAAACAGAAACCGAGAAGTCTATGGGTAAAAAATTAATAATAAGATCATTCATATTCTGTATATATAAATTAACGCTGGAAATTAATGTGGCGGCAGTTATTCCTTAACCAGCTGGTTCCCCCAAATAATCACACAGAGACCTTTTCATTTTTTATAGCTTAGGTCTTAGCTGGGCAGACTCTCCACTATGTGGTCTAAGTTAACCCAACCACCTAGCCCTATTCAGCCGTATGGCTAGCTATACCTTCCAGGCCTGAAGTCATGGGTCTCCTAATATCTCCTAGTGAGAGGAACTACCTGCTTCTTCCCTGACGTTTCTTTCTCCCTCCCAGGAGGCCATGCCTTCCTCTCTCTACTGCCCAATCACGGGCTTTATTCAGCCTTATATGGATCAATTAACTTGGGGAGCAAGGTTTGCAAGACAAAAGCTCATGAATGTAAGAATTCGCTCCTCTTGGAGGAACCAGATCTTGGGGTACAGAATTTTAAGTTTGAATACATGGCAGCACCAGAGCAAACCCAACACCACTGCTCCACTGTTCACTTCATTGACTGAGGACTGCTTGAGAGGGAAGCAGAGGCTCCTTAGTTCCTAGGCAGGGTCATTGTAACCGCTGCTTTTCTGCAAGTAGGAGGTGACTGGGAACGCATGTGCACACCATCATCATTATTTTTCCAGTTGCCACTATTGCAATCTAGTAAGAGACGGTCTATGAGCCAGGACATTCTGGTCATTGTTCACAACTCCAGAGAATCTAAGATGCAATTATTATTCCTATGTATCATTCAGATTCCAAAGCATTCTGATAAAAGTTGGCATTATAGCAAGAATAGGGGAAGAAGAATAACCAGGAGGGAATGATGGGAAAATAGCCACATTCTCCTCACCTTTGGAAAGATGAATTCAAAGAAGAATCCACTCCAGGACAACTTCATTGACTAGGAGAGGTAACTTGGCTCCGCCCACTGTGTTTACATAATGCTATTGTTTCAGCCTGTGGTGTTTTGTTTACTTCGGAAGGAAATATTTTACCCCCTCTGAGATAATTAATTTTTGTCAGCTTCGCTGTTTATAAGGGAAACTGAGAAACTGTTAATTGAAATACAGAATGAGTCACTGTTTTCGGTAATTTTTGGCAGCGTTCTAATTTATGTCAATCCCAGCCTAATTATTAGATTTTTGTTGGAAGCAGAAAGCATATTTGATTTTTTTCCCTCTTCTGGATTCTTTTTCTTCCACATTTACAAAAAAAAGGTGATCTCTGGCAAAGGTTATGTAATTTATCTCAGTATGAGGTGAAACATATCTGACATACTGAGGGGTTTACTGTGTCATGTTTGGTTCTAGTCAGTAGCTCTTTACAAAGCCTGTAGAGTGTAGTCCTACGTGAGAAAATGTGATTCTTTTAAAGAACTTTTTACTGGGCTGGAGCCACTATCTATGGACCATCACTAATGGTATCACAGAAGTGAATCTCCTAGAAGCTATCAGGGAGAGTTCATTTGGAAATCCAATTGAATGTCACTTGCAAAGGGCAGGCACCTCGCTAGAGGTGACCAGTCATGCATCTCCGAGTTGTTGGTTGTGAAAGCATTAATCACCATGAACTCATTTACTCCTAATGCAAGTACACTGCATTATTCCACAGGCATTCTGTTCCCAGTGATCATTAGTGCGGACAACAGGGAGCTTCTGCTTGTGGGCGAGGTTAATAAAATCTGTCAGCTCAATGGCCAGCATAATGAACCTGCTAATGACTCTTAATAGACGCTGGATCCTTCCAACTACTGCAGAGCAAAGATAGGAAGAGAGGCAGGTGTCTGTGTAGGACAGACAGCTCTGTCCTTTTGCTTCTGTGGTGTCTTCCAGATGTAGACAGCACTTAGATCAGTCACTGAGTTTGATCAGGAATCAGAGTCTGCTGTAACTGGAGGCTTTGGTATCTGTGGGGAGGTCCCCATAATGACCCACAATGGCTCTGGCCTCATCCTATAGAAACCATGCTATAGCTGCTTACAAAACACAGGCCAGGAGCATCCATGCACTTAGAGTTATAAATATGCCAAACCTCTTCTCCACCCTGTCTACATATGAAAAGGATGGAATCCACGGTAATAATAGCGACAGCCATGGTAGGTGGTCACCAGATGCTATCAAGGATTCATGTCTTGTCCCCATTTGACAACAAGAAAGCCCAAGTCCAGAGGGCTTCAGCTACTACAGCAAGGTGGTATTTAGAAGGTTGTGCCCATAAGCACCATGCTTCTTCATTGGGAAAACACAGGAGAGCAGCAAACTATAATCAGACCCATAGAAACATGTGGAACATGAGGGAGTATGTAGACCTTCCTCCATTTGTGCATCCAGGTAGCCAGACAGTACATCCAGGACCAGGTTCAAGAAACATACAGAAAAGCTTTGCCATCTGCCATGTGACTACAACAAATGATCCCAGGCCTTTAGGATGCTTGGCTCATCAGGGTTATTCACTTGTGACCCAGGCTGTGACATTTCAGCCAATGACGATCCTACCTATATTGACATTTGCTCCTTATTGCCCCAGTTCCACTTGTCACAAAACTTGTCACAAGTTCTGTCCCTTGAAGCTCATCTCGATTTCCCAATTGGGCCCTAGGTACAAGGGACAAAAGAAGCTGCCAACTCTTGGGGACTCTGCCTGAGCCCAAGCCTTGTGAGACTGACAAGGAGTGCCCAGAGCCAGAGACCTGGGCTCCAGCCCCAGGCTGGGTAGAAGCACACAGACCCTCTCAAACTCTAGTCTCTGTGACTCGGGTGCTGATGGTCACTGGGACTCAGAATCAAGAGGCTTTGGAAACCCAGGAACTGCAAAGAACTGTATAAACCAGGGCACAGAGTGACCAGAGGACTTTGTAATGTTTTCAGTAAATGAAAGGAACATTGTCCAGGAGCAATCCTAGAGTAGCTTCCAAAACCCAGGAGGGAACAGCCCTGGTAGTTTTTGCTAACGATAAAGGCGCATTTACTCAACTATGTGTGTTTTGTTTTTGATGGAATTTTTTAAGTATTTGGAAGACATGACAAAGCAGATGGCTATAGAAAGGGAAGACACAGGAAAGATGTGGTAGACTGTAGGAATTTCAGATGGAGCCTTATGGATACTCCACATGCATGATTTGCAGTCCCTACCATCCCTGGCAGGACTGAGCTCAGTGCTGACTGCCATAGAGAACACAGGAAATGCAGGGTGTTTCCTGCTCCGCCCCCAGCCTATGGGGGCACAGTGTAAGACTATGAAGACTATGTAGCACCAGATATAATGGCAGCAAACTAAGAGGAATTAGCAACAGGAAAAATTTACAGATAGCACTATAAAGAATTGCATTAGTTTAAAAGTACATAGAGGATCCTCACACACAGAAAAGACACAACACACTTATGGAGATGAAGTACAGTATGATGTGGTGTCTGAGTTGAGACCAGCATGCAGAATACAAAAGAGAGTGAGGTACACTGCCCTAAGTGGAAAAGCAAGGTATTTGTAGGCATGCACATAAGAGAAAGCATGCATGTGTACATCAAAGTGTATTTGAGAGGGTGAGTGTACATGCTGTGTGTGTGTGTGTGTGTGTGTGTGTGTGTGTGTGTGTGTGTTAGAAAGGCACAGTTGGAAGCATGTAAGGTTAGAGAGGATGATGGTACATTTTCAAGAGCCTTAGAACCTAGAGAGAGGAGTTTAGACTAACATAGCAAGTAACAGGAAATCACAGACATTCAAAGAGAATCTCATTCAAGGTTTGGAAAAGTCAACCTGGCAGTGCACAAATGGATAGACTGGAACAAGACAAGGGAATTGTGGGTACTGTGAGCAGCTGGGGCACTCTGCCTCACGGTTTGTCATATTTTCTTTTACAGCATACCTCTATATTTCCCTTTTCACTGGTTGAAACCATTCTCAGACCACACCACTATCCATCAAAGAAGCTAGGACTCAGCTTGCTGGGTGCTTGTAATTTTGCCTACATTACCAGGTAAGAGTGGTATAGAGTGTGTCAAATGAAACTTGTCATTCATGACCCAAATGAACATTCTGTAAAAGTATACCATCTAATCAGTCCTGCTGTTGATTTAGTTCATGATCTAACCCATCTTAAAATTTCCAGGGGAACAGGGTTCTTATTGTTTTATTTTAATGTTTGTTTGTTTATTTCATGTATGTGAGAACACTGTAGCTGTCTTCAGACACACCAGAAGAGGGCATTGGCCCTCATTACAGATGGTTGTGAGCCACCATGTGGTTGCTAGAATTTGAACTCAGGACCTCTGGAAGAGCAGTCAGTGCTCTTAACCACTGAGCCATCTCTCTAGCCCTTGTTCAATTTTAATACTCATAAAAATATTATATTCAGAGGACACACAAGTATACCTGAATACATGCACACATGCGCATGTGTTCATACATGTACATTCATGCACACACACATTTACATGCTCATTCTCGAGAGCACACACACAACTTCCTTGTCCCACCACCATGAAAAGTTTATTATTCAGCAGCACACAAGCATATTGTATAAGAATATATGGATTTCAGTTTCATTTGCAATTAGAATTTGAATGAAGGAATGATCCATCCATATGCCCTCCATCTACAAAGGCATTTGTCAGGAGGAACCATATGCTACTGTCCTGTACCATCTTAGGTCCCAGGCGGCTGTTGCCAGAGACCTGCAGAACAAGGGAAATGAATCCAGTAACTGGCCTTGATGTCATGTTTTAGTCACCTGATGGCACTTGCTCTTTGCAATGCTGCACCATGATCTGCCACCAAGGGCACGTGCATGACCTTCAGTCTGGTACTTGAGGATGACCTGGTTCCCTTCCTTCTGTACCTTTCTTTCTTCTTTTCTTTCATTGATTATTTTTGCAGAGACAGGGTCTTACATAGCTCATTCTGGACTCAAACTATCTATACAACTAAGAAAAACCCAACGATCTTCAGGTTCTTTTGATCTTCCTGTCTCTACTTCCCAAGTGATGGAAGTAAGGAAGTGTATCATTGTCTTATGGGTCTTCTGGTGCTGTGAGGAGACACAATGCCCATGGCAACTCTTATAAGGAAAACATTTCGTTGAGGCTGGCTATAGGTATGGGGGTTTAGTCTTTTATCACCATGGCCAGAAACATGAGGACATGAAAACAGACATGGTGCTGGAGAAGCCTAGAAATCTACATCTGGATTGGTAGGCAGCAGACAGAAAATGACACTGGTCCTGGCTCAAGCTCGAAAACTACAACTGATCTCAGAGCATGAATGGAGGATGGTGACTTAGATATCAGCCGGCCCCTGAACACCCAGGGTCCATTGGGTTAGATGCCTTCCTCACGGTCATTCTGGAAAGAAAACCTTAAGAAATATTTTAACGGGCTGAGATTAGGGCAAGCTTTATGACCACCCGTTCACCCTCCCAGCTTCCAGATGGTAGTTTTGCACACACTGGGAGCTGAGCACACTCTTGGCCATGTACACACTGTGGAGAAAGAGCTAGGTTTGGAAACAAGAGGTCCCAGTTAAAAGTAGTTTTAGAGCCATCTTTGTACTAGAATAAATGAAATACTGTATAGCTGAGGGGACATGTGACTCTGTTGCCTGCCATCCCTGCCCTGTTAAACATAATGCCTCTCCAGACACTCAGGAGCACACAGGGCCATAGGAAGTCCCACAGTGGTACACACCCATAGGAAAGTTGCTATAGGTTAGATCCAGGGGATGTATCAAATGAGATGGTCAGATGAAGAGAAAGCATAGCAAGAATTCGGTTCTGTATAAGGACTGGACCATAGGGGGCATGAAAAACAAACTTTTGTCTGCAAGGCGGTGCTAACTCTGCACCAGAGAGACACCATTCCAGTAAATCCAGGGTACAGACACGTAAATATAGCCACATCGACACCTGAGGACTGCCCCCCCCCCAGCGCCCCCCATACGCTGTTTACTTTTTGCTACTACTTTTCAGGTTGCAACCTTGGCAGTCTGGCCCTGCAGAGGAGTGGTGCTAAAACTCTTTCATTTCCTTTGGAACGCTTTAGTCTCCTGTGAATCTGTGTCTTGCTCACTCCTTCCACTCTCTTACCTGAGAAACTCCTTACCCTACTCTGTCCGAAGCAATGGTGAGGGGTAAGGAAAGGAACGTCCCTGTTGCTGGTTATATCCTTTTTAAAGGGGGGATTTGAACACATATTTGCCCTGACACAGAGCTGGACCTTTAAAGCGGAGTCATATAAGGCCAGGCCCCAGCCTGCAGGGTACTGATACTTCCTTAGCAGAAATGAGCCTAGCGGACAGACTACAGAAGGCTGGGCTGAAACGTACTAAGATGTAATACAAGCACACGGAGCTGTGAGAACACAGAGAAGGAAGGAAGGGTGTGAGAAGGCATCCTGGAAGGCATAGATAGAGTCTGGGACCCCAAAGACCAAGCAGGTTTAGAAGGGCAGCAAACTATCCCACACTGCACCCACAGCCAACAAGACAGGGACAGTAAATGTTTGAGTCAGCATTCTCTTTTGTACTCTACTTTGTACGGTCTAGCACCCCACTGTGTATGGTGGCTGTTCCCACCCCATTTAACCTAATCAAGATAATCCAAGATAATCCCTCAGAGCTATGCCCAAGAGGTTAGCTAACTGTGGTGATTTGGGGGGAAAAATTGGTCCCATAGCCTCACAGAAAGTGACACTATTAGGAGGTGTGATCTTGTTGGAAGAAATGTGTCACTAGGGGCTTTAAGGTCTCAGATCCTCGAGCCAAGCCCAGTGTGGCCATCTGCTGCCTGCGCATCCAGATGTAGAACTCTCAGCTCTTCTCCAGCACCATGTCTGCCTGCAAGCTGCCATGCTTCCCACTTAGTTCTAAACCTCTGAACTAAGCCAGCCCCACTGAAATGTTTTCCTTTTATAAGAGTTTTCATCATCAGGGCGTCTCTTCACTGCAATAAAACCATAACTAAGACGATAACCAAGTCAGAGCAATCCATCAAAGGTGTGTTCAGAGGCTCACCTCCTGGATGATTCCGGCTCCTACAAGATGGACAGTCAACATTAACCATCAAGCCCCTCAAGAACAGCGGCATTTAAATCCATTCTTCATTGTTGCACACAATTATAAACCGTACCCCAAGAAAATAGTACATGTTGCTAGTCCTGAAGCAAGTCAGAGTCCAGAGCAGCTGGGCACACCCCACATGTATAATTCTCCAGTTAGCACATCATGCTGAAGTCTTTCCAACAGCCACTGCTTGCTACTTCCGAAATGCAACCTTCATCTAGAACAATCATGGTCAGACATGACTTTTTTTAAACTCCAGTCATAGCAAGGATTAGATTCCCTGCCCCATTCCCCACAGCCATGCTCACCAGCCTTCATGTTGATTTATTAAAACAACGACCAAGACGGCCCACAATGTACTTCTCTTATCAGCATTTAGGGGTTGGCCTCAGGAGGGCAAATTAAAAAGTAATCAAAGTGCTTATAACAAGCTAGAAGTAACAACAGCATAACAAAGGTACCAGATTCTTTCTAAGTGAAGAGTCTACCAGAAATATATTGTTGAAGGAATGGTATAGGTTAATGAATTGGTTGGCATGTAACAGGTAAAACAACACTGAATTTTCACATAATGGCCAGGAAAGACAGTAGTTTTACTAATAGAAGTGAGGATGAATTATGAAAGAAATAGTTTGGAATATAGTTTGTAAAATAGCCAGTTTAAAAATCCCATATTTAGAGTCTATCAAAATCTAATGCGAGGAGCTGGAAAGATGGCTCAGTGGTTATGAGAACTGGCTGCTCTTCCAGAGGATTTGGGTTCAATTCCTAGCAACCACATGACAGCCCACAACTGTCTGTAACTCCAGTTCCGAGGACCTAGCACCCTCTGAGACATGCACGCCGGCAAAACAAAACAAAGCGTTAAAATCTAGTGCTGGTTTGATTTGCTTAGGATACTCCCCCCTCTAGAAAAGCAGTCCCTCTCTCTACAGGAAAGGTTGAGACCCACCCACCAAGAGGAGAATTACTGCCTACATTCTGAAGAGATAAGTGCAGGGAGATGCAGGTAGCTCACCCCACAGGATGCCATTTCTGAAATCAAAGGAGAAAGTAGGAGAAAGAATCAGGCAGCAAATGCTGGGGAAACTCTCTTGTCTTAGTGATCAGATGAGGCAGCAGACAGCTGAGACCAGACAGACCAGAATCCCCATGGTCTTTAACAAAAAGGATGCCTCACACCCAAAGGCATCAGGATGTATATCAGGATGACCTGGGTGGGTTCCAAATTCAATCCATAGATAGAGGAGATAGAGGTGAGAGGCAAGAAAGGTATATTATCATCCCCCTTCCTCCCTCCCTCTCACCCCCTCTCTCTCTGTCTCTGTCTCTGTCTCTGTCTCTCTCTCTCTCTCTCTCTCTCTCTCTCTCTCTCTCCTCTTTCCCTTCCCCCTACTTCCTTCCTTCTTTTCACCCTGTATTTAAGCAAGCTGCAGAGAAATGGTTCCAGCTGCCCCAGTGACTCTTCTGAACTCCGTTGAAGGGCCTCCAATAACTACTACACTCTTGTCCCTGACTCTGCTTGGCTTTCTTCTGCTTTTGCTACCGCCAGCTAACAGCTATTACTTCTTGGGCACGTGCGTTCTCTCGTTCTCCGTGAAAACGTGCAGTTGATTCACTAACCCCTGGATCAGATGCTTTCTGCTGAAAGGAAACAAGTGAAACAGAACCAAAACTTTTCAGGGGTCCTAAGGGAACGTCCTTGTTTTCAGACTGCCTCACATGAAAGGACACGGGAGTTTGGAAGTCCTGGTTTCATGTATTTAAAGTAAACACAGTGAACTAATTAATACAGTCTGTTACTGTGCTCAGAGATCCATTCCTGCTTTGGGGATATTTGCTTTCTGTCCCTTGTTTCTACTCTGATCTGTACCACAAGATAGCCGTGCAGGCAAGAAGCACTGTGAAAAGACCACAATGCATCTCTGCCATGCACATCTTCGTTCTAGTGTCAATTATAATGATGATATTATTTCGTTACAGTCATCACAAGAATCCACCTCACAGGGAACAGGTTTGGGAGACTAATGATCTCAGCAGGGCAGGACTAGGGACCAAACACCAAATCTATACTTGCTTGACCCTGAGACTGATGCTGTCCATCTTAGTTAGGATTTATGTTGCTTAATGAAACACCACTGTTGGGGGTTAGTCTGGTGCTGCTATGTTTTCAAATGCTAAATGCTAGCCCCCAAGATCTGGTTGTCCCTGGACTAGAAGATTCTCATATATACCAAATGATGCTATGTAAACTTTGCTCCCCAATTTAAAATGATTGGTTAAATAAAGGCACTACAGCCAGTTACTGGAGAGAAAAGAAAATGCAGAGTTTAGTTGCCAGGCTGGAGGCCGCAAGGAAGAAGCATGGAAAGGAAGGAGAGAGAAGGAGAAAGGAGAGTGAAGGAGGAAGAAGATGGAGAGAACAGGAGGTCTCCACTAGATGTAATGGACCAGGAGCATGTGGCCAAGTGAAACTCACCCCCAACACCAGAGACGGACAGCAACCCAAGCAAGATTCTTGGGTAATGCAGCCGGGAAGTAGTCAGTTTAGTGATTAGAACAATAGATTTAAGGGTGATCCCCCAGTAATTGTGCAAGAGCTGATTAATCCACAGGACTCTGCCTCGATTATTGGGAGTCTGGTCGGGTCATTTTAATAACTAATTCGTTTATTAAAATCCATTGACAGACCACAAGAATGCAAGGGAAGGGTGCATTTCAGCTTACAACTCCCAGGTCATCGTCCCATGGAGGGAAGTCAAGGCAGGAAGTCAAACAGGGCAGGAACCTGAAGGTGGGAAGAAAGGCAGAAGCTATGGTGTAATGCTACTTACTAAATTGCTTGCCCAAGGTTTTCTCATCACCTGCTTCTTACAGAACCAGGACCACTTGCTTAGGGGTAGCACTACCCACACTGCGCTGGGCTAAAACACATCAATCAAGAAAATGTGTCACAGGCTTGCCCACAGACCAGTTCAGTGAGGGTATTGGGGGCATTTTCACTATTGAGGCTCCCTCTTCAAAAATGACTCTAAAGAAAAGAAGTGGCTCTAGCTTGTGTCAAGTTGATATTAAAGTCGCTATCACAGTGGCCCTAAGATGGTTTTTTAAGCGTGACAAAATAAACAGAGGGTAAAATTGACCATTTTACTTATTTAAAGTGTGTACTTCAGTAATTCGAGTTTCCAGCCGTTGGTACTGCCCCCCCACAACTCTGAGCCCACCCTTCACACTAACCATCACCCTTTCTGTCTCTGCAACTCTGACATTATGGCCTCCTCCTCTTATAAATGGAATTATATGGGTCCTTTTCTTACCATAACACCTTTGAAGTTTGCACCCAGGTAGTAACCTAGGCTCACATGGTTTTCTTTTTGAGGTAATGTTTTATTCCTCTGTTCACCCATCAGTGGACTTTCTCCACCTTTGGGCTATAAGCCCTAATGTACGGATACCATTGGTGTTGGACCCCTGATTTGAAGTCTTTGAGTGAATATCCCAGAAGTACCATTTCTGGGGGAGGTTAACATTTAGAATATATAAGCACTTTGCTCCAGTACAATTTCTGGAGCAGTACCTTTCTTAACTTACTGAAAAACTTCCAGTTTCCCTGGCTGATGGCAGTGAAGGGACTTACTTTCTCTGTGCCCTCACAAATACGTGGGCTCTGTGGTTTGATTTGTTTGAGGTTTTTGTTTTAATAAGAGACAATCTGTGTAACAATGTGATAGCTTGTGATTTTGATCTGCATTCTCCAAATATCAGGGAAACCTGACATCTTTTTTTTTTTTTTTAAAGATTTATTTATTTCATGTATGTGAGTACACTGTCACTGTCCTCAGACACACCAGAAGAGGGCGTTAGATCCCATTATGGATGGTTGTGAGCCACCATGTGGTTGCTGGGATTTGAACTCAGGACCTCTGGAAGAGCAGCCAGTGCTCCTAACCACTGAGCCATCTCTCCAGCCCAACCTGATATCTTCCGACACAGTCCTATTACTTGCATATGTTCTTTGTGGACTGTCTAACCGAGTCAATCATCTATTTTCAGTTAGGTTGTTTGGGAGTATTTTTGAATTAGGCAAAGTGTTTATATATTCTAAATGTTAGCCAATCAATATACATATTATTTGCACACATTTCTTGGCATCCTATTGACAGCCTCCCTACACTGATGATAGTATCCTTTGATTCATAGAGATGAGCCTATAAACTCCAGACTCCAGATCCCCCTCTGCCCCAACCTAGTCCTGGTCTCCAATATTATCCCTTGTCCACAAAACGCTTACCAAACTGAATGTATTTGAAATGTTAGAAATCACATTCTGTTTTTTGAAAGCTTACATTAAAACAAAAGCTTCATGTTTCTGCCTGAACTCCAATAGCCACACTGGAGTTCTGTTTCTCAGGCCCAGCCTATCCTCTCTCTTACAGAAGGACTCGGCTGCCCTGTCAGTCTGTGAACATGTCCTCTTTAGGAACTCTTGTTAAACTCCCACATACCAGGTACTACTACCTTACATATCTTACACTTGACATACACCAGTAACAAACTTATGTTTTCCTCTGGTAATTCTTGCAGCAGCCTGATATGATATATGTGTTTGGACCCCCACCCCGTCTACACCAGTAAAGTTAATAAACTGCTGGAGGTAATTCAGCTAATAGGTGGCAGACTGAACATTTAACTCCCAGAACCCTGTTCCAGAATGAATACACTTAACAACCGTAAGCTGCAGTCGAAGTGGCACCGCCCCTTAACACATACTCTGGGTTTTAAGTTATCCCAGATTTTGGCATCTTCAGCGCTGTTGGCTTCCAGCATAGTGCTTTTTTTTTTTTTTTTTAAGGCTTCACTTAGACATCATGGCTTCTTTCCCAGCATTTCCTTTGGCTCATAGAAACAACTTACATTCTATGCTCATGTGAGTGACTTGTGAGCCTCCCCACCTATTCATTCATTCCTACCTAGTGCTCAGCCCCTAAGAACTCCGGAGCTAAAGTCAGGCACCCCATCTGTGATGCACACCTCTTCCCCTCGTGTGTCAACAAGACTGGAAGACCTGAGAAGAGCTGCACTGTCCTCTTAGGTACCCAAACTAATAGCAACACACACCATGACTTCAGCTTCAGGACAGCGTCTTTACAGATCCAATGTCTCAGCCAGCTGTCCATCTTAAAGAAAGCAACAATTCCATCATAGACTCACATACTCTCCCTTGCTGATGATATGTTGGGGGCTCCTCTTATCCATTCACCAAGATAGGTCCTATTAGATAGGGAGAAGACCCCCTCATTCCATGAAACAAGATGACTTTTAAAACAACAAATGGTGGTGCTGAACAATGGCTGGCCCCCTCCTATAGACTTGTGGGGACACTTAAGGTGTCTGCCATGTCTGCTTTTCACCTGCCATTGCACCTGGGGTGAAAGTACCATGATACTAATAATCATCTTGACTTCTTGTTCATGCAGGATCCTGTGGCGCTACATTCAGACTGGAAACTGGGTGTACCCCGTGTTTGCCTCCCTCAGCCCTCTGGGTATTATTCTCTTCTTCTCAGCCACTTACATCCTGAGCGTCAGTATCTACCTGTTCGGAGAGAAGATCAATCACTGGAGATGGGGTCAGTGCTTCTGTCTCATCCACAGTCCACAGGGATACTTCTTACCGGTTCTCCACTCTTCCCCCAAACCAAAGGCAAACTCAGTCCAAACTCAGTCACACTACAGATACCTTTGTTCATAGGGCTCAGGTAGATCCTATGAACACTGGCAGAACAAAATCCTGGTACGAATTGGCATTTCCCTCTAGAACTCCAATGTTTCCTCCCTTCCTTCAAATAACATCCCATTCAACTCAAATACCAAAGCTTTTTTAAAACTTTAGGACCCAAAGAGCAAAGTGATATCCCTCTCAGCATGAGGGGGAAAATTCTATAAGGGTCTCTGCTCACCCCCATGGGGGCTTTGAGGGACATAAACTGTAAAAATTGAGTTCCTTTTGTCCATGAAAAGTGAGACTCTCTTTCTAAACTATAAGATATAGTTTATCCTGTGCCAAATATGAATGAGCATGGCCCCAGAACCATGGATTCAAGTTGCCCAGAATGACATATATTCCTCCTCTACTAAAGAAATCACAGAACAAAAGACAATCACAAATCATTGCATTTAATCAAATGTGGGTGTTTTGATGGGGACAGCAGGTGGGTGAGCCCATGAGCTAAAAGCAAAACAAGAAAAACTCTGCCATAGATTTCAGATATCTGATGACTCTATGCATTGGGGAAAGTGGAAGCCAGTAGTTTGCCAGGTTAATCCATTCCAAGGGCTCTGTGTGATGGGCAGGAGATGATGGCAGGCCAGACACAGAGGTAGGCAACACATGGCTATTAAGGGGAGGGAAGACATCCCGGAACAATTTTGGCACAACATTACTGGGATTTGGGGTGATGTTTTATGTGTAATTTCTGCAAGGAGACATGCAAAACAGAAATTCCACCCTGGATTGTAAATAAGATGAAGAATCTCTATAGTCTCATCTCCCACCATTCATCCATAAGCAGCTCTGTGCCATCGAAACAGAAATGGCTTCTCCCTCCCTCTCATCCTCTGAATTCATGCAAAGCATAAATGTGTGGGTACAATGATCAGGCAGTTCTCAGGGGTCCACAGTGAGTTACTTCTTAGTGGGGGCGGCAGGGACCTCAGAGATTGGTCTCACTTACTTCTCTTGGAACACTTAGTTTATAAAAAACTTAAAGGGAATATTTTCCATAAAAGTAAACATTTAGAATGAGATGCTCCAAACAAAGAAACAAAACTAACTCAAACAACAACAAAAACCTCTTTAAACTAATATTTCAAACCTAGGATTTCAATCCACAGGGAATTCACTGAAATTTGGGGTGGGGATTGGGATTTGAAATGTACTGATATCTACTTCTACCAAGTTAGGAGTCCTTGAATTTCTGGGTAAAGGTACCTATCTGTCTGTCTGTCTGTCTGTCTGTCTGTCTGTCTACCTACCTACCTACCTACTTACCTACCTGTTTATCTTCATTCATTTCTTAGTTTTTTCAAGACAGGGTTTTTCTGTATAGCCTTGGCTGTCCTGGAACCCACCCTGTAGACAAGGCTGGTCTCAAACTTACAAAGACCCTCCTGCCTCTGCCTCCATAGTGCTGGGACTAAAGGTATGCACTGCCATACCATGTTAAGAAAAAAAAGAGGAAGGAGAAAGAGAAGGATGGAGAGGGGAACTAATCCACTTGAAGTCCAATGGATAGAAGAACAGATAAAGAAAACAGTTGCTAGAGATTATCAAAACAATGGAGTTTTCAATCACTTGTTTTGAGTTTGAGGTTCATTGATGTTTTACATTGCTTCTTTACAAGAATGAATATTAATTAAACAGTTTGAATTAAAACATGAAACATCACTCCCAAATTCTTGGGACCCCGACATTCTCTGGCCTCTGAGAATATTTGCACACACATGGTACACATAAAGTCACACAGACTTGCACATAAATAAAAATAACAAATACATTTTTAATAAAACAAAATGTCACTGCCTTTATCATCCTTCAGATCCTAATACAAGTTCATAACACGCCCCACTGCTATGCTTTGTGTCCTGTTTTTCTCACAGTTGGGTCTAAATGAGTAAGTAAGCTAACATCTACAGTTTCATTCACCAAGAGCATGGGCACAGTATGCAGTGTGCAGGACAGAGATTCTTATAGCAATGACGTGTCTCACCTCCAGCTCCACATTCATGAGAGGAAACCCAGATGAAAAGTTTCATTGCATCAGAATAGATTAAGAGTTACATCCTGAACAAATTGTTCATTGCAAAGAGCCAAATGATTAGGGAGAAAAGGCAGCAAGGGTGGGTGATGGTTGACAACACCTGTAATGCTCTACCCATAATGCTCTACCTATAATGCTCCAGCTTGAGAGGCTGAGGCAGGAAGATCAGTCACAAGTTCTAGGGCCAGCCCAAGCTACTGTCTCAAAGTTGCCAGGAAAAGTGTTAGAAGAGAAACTAGATCCCCGAGGATTTCATTGGCAGTTAATGCTTTTAAATGACTGGATTTGTATGAATTTAGACCCTTCCTTTCTACACATACTTTAAGGGCTCCTCCAGCTTACAGACAGAGAAAATCCCTAGCTCTCAAAACACACAGATTCTCTCTGATTCAGTTCCTAACTGTGTGTTCTTCCACCATCTTTCTTTCCCTCCCTCCACACTGGTATTGCCTGTGGCCCCCATGGGTTTACACCGCTAACCTGTGCCTGGCTCACATTTATTCATTTATTTCAACTTACTCCTCCAAGATGGCTGCCCCAATTTGTCAAGGTTGGACTCAGTGTCCTTGCCAACTGCTCCATGGCTCTTCCTCTTTTAACCACTAGACCTACCATTTTGACATTCCTGCTTTTGCTGTAATGCAGAGGTTTGTCTTTGCAGGAAGCTTTGAGCTTCTTAAAGGTTAGGATGCCTTAACCACCTTAGAGTTCTCATTTCTGCTAACTCTTCTAATGGCGCAGACCAGATGCTTGTTTGCTTGTTCAGCTTTGTTTGGGGGGGGGGGTTCTTTCTAGGTAGGAAGAATGAATTCTTACAAAGGTGTTCCGGAACAGCAGTCAAGATAGGGGCTCTAATGGATGGATATTAGGACACTGGAACAGGATTTTGTTGTATAGTCAAGTGGAGATGTTGTATACCCATTAAAGAGCTATTGAAGAAAGAGTGCATGTTGAGGCAGGCTTTATAAAATGCACAAGGACACTTAAAATAGCCATGTGCCTTGTGTCTTTTCAAGTAAAAATGAAAAAATGAATAGGATTGATGAATGTAATATGAAGCCAGGTGGGGGCTCAGTAGATACTAAAGTGTGTTGCTGATGTGGTGGCAACACTCTGGACTGATGAAAGAGATGAATACAAGATGGTTCCAAGGGTCTCAGCAGCAAGGATAGTCCTAAGGGTATTGGCATCAAGAAATAGTATTTTAAGAAAATCAAGGTAACTGAGAGGCCATGAGCAGGACTTCAAGATTCTCATATTTTTCTGGTAATTTTCCAGCTGAGGAGCTGTCCACTGTGTTTGTGTGTAACTCATTTTCCTATCCATTCATTCATCTAAATGTAACCAACCATCTTCTAGTTTGTGATTAGAATGCCCATCAGCAAGGATGGATGCTCAAATATTTCTATGGTGAAATATAGTCTTTTTTGTATATGCCCAGAAGTAGTCCAGGGGGTTTGTATAGTAGTTATATTTCTAGAATTGGTGTGTTGTTACTGAGAAACCTACATAGAGATGTTCATAGAGCTGACCCCAGTTCATATCCCCATTAGAAGTGAACAAGGGTCCCTCCCCCTATCCCGTCCCCACACTCTGACATTCTAACCAGCATTTGTTGTCACTTGCTTCCTTGATCAGAGAGCTGTGCTGGCTAGGGTGAAATGAAATTTTATTTTGCTTTTCCTTGATTGCTAAAGATATTAAATAATTTTTAGAATACTTATTGAATATGTTCTCTCTTTTGAGAACTACTTAGTTCATTAGCCCACTTGCAGATTGGCAGCTTTGTTTAGGAGGAGTTTAGTTTTCTGAGTTCTTTATATATGCTAGGTATTAACCCCCAACTGAGGCATGGCTGGCCATGCTTGTCTCCCTCTCTGTAGGCTGTCTGCTCTCTCTCCTGCTGTCTGCTGCTGTGGTGGAATCTAGAGCATGAAACACTGCAGACCACACCTCGCATGGCTCTGATTCTCACAAGAAGGAAGAGACTGAGCTGAGAAAAAAAATCAAAGTAGAAGTAATAGCAATGAGCAACCGGCACAGTGACTAATGAGCTACAGGAGGTCATCAATGCCAAGGCCTGTGTCAACATTGGTGATCATGAAATGTGGAGATGCCAACTTGTTGGCTAAGTGGAACCCATTCTAGAAATGTCATACTATAGTTTCTACAGAAGAATGATCCTGTAATGTGCTTACCTAAAACAGATCCTGTGTAGAATCCTGATATAAACTGATTGGGGAGAAGCCATGGAAGACCCCGATTAGGGCAGATGTCCATTTTTCTATTTTCTCTCTGACTTGGATGCAGTCTCTTTCTCTCCATTTGCAGTCTCTGCATTTCCCCATAGATGTATACAGTACACTGCATTCTTCCAGGGGAGAGGTGGGGGCTGATTTAAGAGTGCTGTGCAGACCAGTGATATCACTGAGTATCTGGCTAAGCACACTGACCCACAAGGCAGAGGACTAGCTTGCTTCTTGTCTCTGTAGCCATAGTGGATGTTTATCAGGGTTGTTCTCTCCTTGTGAAAAGGTGTGTTTGACTTCCCACTGCTCCATTAGGGTGAATCTCACCCCACTCAGAAATACCCACTAGGGAAACCTATCTGAGATGTCTCTGTGTCTGTCTATACAGGTGCTTCAGTGAAGCCATGGATGAAGAAGAAGTGACTACACACTCTTTTCCAAGAGCCATGGAAGAAGAAACTTAAGAACTTGTCATCTTTCTATTATTCTCAATATTATTTCTTTTGAATCAGAAGTGGAATTACTTGGGGAGATAGAAAAAAATGGAGACTGCTGCATAGTTTTAATAAAGAGTATAAAGGAAGTTTGGCTTGGGATCTCTTGGTTTTTAAAAGGCTGACATAATTTCAGACATCTTAGACTCTGTTACTTTTGTCTGACCTCCATGGAGGATTTTATTTCTGAACAAAATGGCTAAACAAACTTTTGTCTAAACTTTCTGCTGGACCATTTCAAGAATGGGTGTGGGGGAAGGAACATAGAGATATAAAACCACTTTCCTTTCAGGGAGTGTGAGGAGGACCCAGATGACATGCTATGTACGGCAGAATTACTGTCAAGCAGGGGTAGTGGTGCACACAGGGCTTTCCCAGAATGCTGGAAGCTAAGTCAGGAGGATCATGAATTCAAGGTTGGCCTGGGCTGCAGAGGAAGACTCTGTCTTTAGAAATCAAAAAATACTTAATAAAAAAGTTGTCACAATGAAGACAGTGGCTTCTTCTCCCAGATCTCCCAATACCCAATACTGGGCAGTGTTTCAATAATCGCTACTTCTCAAAAAAAAATAGGTATTTTTAATAAGCTAAATTGTTTTTGGTGATTTCTTACCTATTTTCTTTTGATTTAGAAGAATATAGAAATACAACCTAGTAACAGGTAACTTTATCATAACAACTAATAAAAAAATGGCAGCAAACTTGCTGGGGCAGTGAGAATAATTTTAACAATTATTTGGGATGGGAATTATTAATCAGTGTGGAATGAAAGGGGCTGTCAAATGGCTCTTCCACTTGGATCTGGTTTGAAGGGAGGCATGGCTTAGTTATTAGGAAGTCAGCGTGTATACCATATGCAAACAAGACTTCAGTTGGGAAGAAGGGTAACTGTGAAGGGGTCTGAGATTGCTTCTATACAAGCTCCTTGGCTGAGCAAGTGACTCATGAACCCTTTCATTTCCCTGTCAGTTTTTAGGTCCAGCCTTGCCACCGCTGTTTACTCGTTTTATGTAGAACAGAGTCTTATAAAAGCCAATTCCTTTTAAAAGTAGATCATGTATTTTAGCCATATTTGCCTCCCAACTCCTGCTCCTCCTACTAGCTTCCTTCTGATTCCATTCACCCCCCCCATACATACACACACACATACTCATGGTTCCATGTAATGTGTACATAATCTAGGATCCACATATGAAAAGAATCCAATTTGTTTTTCTAAGTTTGTCTTGTTTCCCCTAATTTGATGATCTCTGGGTACATCCATTTTCCAGAAAAGGTTATAATTTCATTCTTTATGAGTGAGTGAAACTGCATTTCTATAAAGATTTTTTTTCAGGTTTCTTGTGCTTCTGGCTTAGGGTTTGCACCTCTAGGATTGAAGCCCTTGGTTGGATTTGGTTTTAATCACCCACATTTTTAAAGGTGAAATAATTATGCTTAAGTGGGAATGGGCTCTGCTTACACCACAGTGGAGTTCTCCCTCAAGACTCTTAGTAGTTAGGTCATCAGCCCTGAGCTTAGGGCATCAGATTTCATTCTCTGCTATGTTTGTTGGGTTTTGTCAATTTTTTAAAAATATACAAACATATGACAAAAGCGAATCTTAACTGGGAAAAATACTTCCATAAGATTGGCCTGTAGGCCAGTCTATAGAGATTCTGTGTGGCTTGTCTCTGTACAGACCATGGCTTAGATAATGTTTCTGCCTCATGCAAGTCTTCTGTATAGGTGACCTGAAGGCCAGGTCACTGGAGATCAGTGACATTTTCCAGGTGATTCATACAGGGAGGGATCTTTGTCTCTAAAGCTGTCTAGTAATTTTTTAAAATGGCAGTTTGCATCAGCTCCTGTCTGGTACCAAAAACAGAGGGCTTTGTCTACACCACCTCCTCCCCCCATAGCTGTCATAACTGTCATAGCTTCTGCATGCCCCCCCAACCGTGTTCTTTATTTGTTGTGGATGGTAAGGTGTGAATTTTCTCAGGTTCTCTCTTTTTGGTTTTTAGAATCATGTGTACACACACACACACACACACACACACACACACGTACACCCATGCACGCACACACATGGGCATGTGTACAAGAGCACAAAAGTGACATGAGGGAGGCCTGAACTCCTCTGGAGTTGGGGTTACAGGTGGTTGTGAGCCACCTGTCTTAAGGACTGCACACTGACCTCCAGTCCTCTGCAAGAGAAGCATATGCTCTTAACCAACCACTGAGCCATCTGGCTCCCTGACTCCCTGATGATCTCTTCATTTTAAGCCGGTTCCCAACCTGTGTGTTGCCCTCACACTGGGAGGGGAGTCCTCCTGAACAGATGCTGACTTCTCTCTCTCTCCATTCCGTTCCCCATTGTTCTCTTTCATCATTACTGAAGTTTGTGGGAGTTTTTCCTACCCACACCCATCCCATACCTCGATTGCTCTCACCATTCTGCCCTGTTTAACTGCTGATGTTTCTAGCCGTGGGTACTATCTGCCACCGTCCTCTGAGGGCCGCTTTCTGAAAATCCAATGACTGGTGTCAGGTGGTGGAAAATATGATTGAGTCCTCCAGGCTCCCGTGGGTTGGGAGTGGGCACCGAGGTGGAGTGTACCTTGGCTTCCCTACCGTTATATAGTAGAGGCTGGGTAAAAGTGGACACCAAAAAATTCCTTAATTATGAAAGTATAGAAGAGTGGAATAAATAGTCTGATATTTTGAGGACACATCCCAAAGGAAGACTACCAGACTGGGGCAAACACCAAGGATCCTGTTTTGTTTTTTCTTTTCGATAACGTGAGAATAAGAGCCTCTGTTGTTTTGTTTTTGTTTTTGTTTTTTTTTCCTTGAAATGAAAGCTCCGCCTCCTACTCACTTCTGCGCTGTTCTTAACCGCCTGGGGCGTTAGGTCTCAGTAGAGGCCCAGGAGCAGTTGCCAGGGTGGAAACTCACTAAAAGTGCACCTCACAGGGGATTGCCCACATTTTCCACACCCTGAAGATGACCTGTGCTGCTGCCTCCTCACAGACATAGTACATTCCTCTGTCAGCTGAGCCCATTTCTATTTGTGGCTTTACTGTCCTGCCACCAAATTAAACCTTGATGGCAGTGTTGCTGGCCGCTGTGCAATTCTGTTCTGACACAAGAATTACCTCAGCTGGGTGTCCCACTGGGCACATGCATAATCAGCAGACAGGTGCTTCTTGGAGCTGGCGTAGTTAAATTACAAGCAACAAGACACTTGTAATGAACGCTGATTAAACATTCATGAAAAGACATATAGCATTTGCTATCTGCAAAGCTATGGTGGGGGTCTTGCTGGCTAAATATGGTAATAACAGGAGCCAGAAGATGCCAGTAGTCATATTTGAATAGTGGAATTCCTAAGCACTCCCTGTTCAGCCTCAAAAATACGATGTATGCAGGAAATGTATTGGGTCCCATTTTGCCATGAGTCAAACTAACCTTCTGACAGCGGTGCGCTGGTGAATGTTTAATGACCACCAACAAATTAAGCTCCTGATTCATGATGTTGGCTCCTTTCCATAGTGTAAACATCCCTCCCACCAACACACCCCCGTGATCTTTTTTTTTTTTTTTTTTTTTTTTTTTTTTTTTCAAGCTACCAAGGTGCTACCAGAGTTGGCTACAGATATTCTTAACCCTTTGGTCCCAGAGAGCCTGTTTCCAGTATATTTCTGGATCCAAAGGGGGTTGAGTGGGATAGGAGGAGGTAAATAACAGATCCAGGTTCACACACATAGCCCATCCCCCCAACCCACTCTCTTCCCTTTTCCTTGCAGAGCAAAAACAGCAATCCTGGAAAATGGATCCCTTCTTGAAGTGATAGACAGGATAAAGTGGTCAAGTGTCCCCAGAGTAGTTGGAGTCCCTTATTCAGGCTGGAGGGGGGGTGGTGCAGGGAAGGAACAATGTCTCCACATCCCTAACCCCACAGATGATTGGTCATACCCAAGTTAACATCCCAGGTCGCTCTCACAAAAATGAAACCAGTTCTGAGTTTGAATAAATGTTTCCCTTGTAGTCTAAGGTGCCATGCCCACCCCTTGTCCTTCCAAAGGGTCATACGTTCCACCAGCGATTTTAAGCAACTCTGCACCTACTCGACTGAAGTATTTGTCATAACAGGAAGCTAGTTTCATATACACTAATCCTCAAACATGTTGAAGTGTGTGTGGGGAGCCTGAGTGGGCTGAGGAAGAACTAGGGATGTCAGAGCACCTCCAAATCCCTGAGCCCTGGGCCTGGTCTCAACCCAGGATATACAGCCTCCTTCCCAGCCTCAAACACCGAGGAGCCCAATTTATTCTAAAGTCAGGCAGCCTGGTTTGCCTTCTGCATGTAGTTGGTGGTGGCTTTTTTTTTTTTTTTTTTTTTTTTAAATAAAGGATTTTGAGTAGGCAGCTAAGCCAGTCAGCTGTTTATTTATAGCTGCAAATTTTCAATGCTGTATAAATTAGAAATCACTGCTGAATGAGGCCCGCGCCCACTCACACACGCAGGGCCCCTATCTGTGAGGCCTTTCACACAGTTTGACTGTACACAGTCTAAAATGGGAGAAAATGACATGCTCCGAGTCAAATGACGGAGTCACAGCTAAACGGCAAAGGAGAAAACCAGCAATTATTTTTCCTCGGCACAATATGGGAGGTACGGCAGGTGCAATTATCCAATATTATTTAACAGCACCGGTTTGTGGTGTACAGAGAAAATAAAGGTTTCCGTGTCTTGGAGAGGAAAAGGAGAGAGAGAGAGAAAAAAAAGAGAGAGAAAGAACCTGCCTGCAGCTCCTGTTACTGTGGATTAAGCAGTGTTATGTAAATTGAAGCTGGCGAGGATTCTAAATCTGGGACGGGAGAGCCACCTGGCTCCGGGGCCTCCCTGGGGCCCTAGAGACCGGCAAGCAGCTGTGTTCGGAGGGATTTCAGAGGGAAGACCTCAGACCTAGAGGCCAGGAATAAACACCCACCTAACCCCCTGAAGACTGGAGATGGGGAGGGCGGAGCTGAATTACTTCTGTCCCTTTAAGGAGACTTGCTTTTGACTCCTTCTGACAGTGATGAAGTCCAAGGGAGCCCACAGGGACCACTTTTGTTTGGTTTGCTTGTGAAATGCACCCATTAACTCGTGGAGGAAGTGAGTCACTGGGGATGGACCTTGGGGTTTGATGGTTTGTTCTCACTTCCTGTTGGAAATCAGTTTCCTGACTGCACATGGACTCTCTCATGGTCTCTTCACTGCATTCATGGATTGTGTACCCTTTCAGACTATAAGACAAAAGAAAACCCTCCTCCCTGAAGGTGATTTTTGTTTGGTGTTTGGTCATAGCCACCACCTTCTCTGCTCCCGCCTCCAGGTGTCTCTTCCTAGGCCTTCCCTTTAGATAATCTATCCGGCACCACCATTGATCTCTCAAAGGGTCACCCACAAGCTCTCCAGAAAAGCCTTTTTTTTTTTTTTTTTTTTTTTTTTTTTACAACCCCCTAGAGCTTCTGATCCTCTGAATACTTGGTGCTTGTTTCTATACTAGGGTAGGGTACTGAAAACAATACCTCCTCAGATCCTGACAAGAACTGACCTTAAATTCTGTCTCCATGATCACAGTCTGCATTAAAGCTGAAGACAAAGGTTTGCTTTTATGAACCTTTATTCTTTGTCTGAGCAGCTAAGATTGTAATACCTTCCAAGATTAGATAAAATAAGATTATAATATCTCACACACCCCTTTAACCCCAGCACTAGAGCTGTAATAGGCTGATCTATGTAAATTCAAGGTCAACACGGTCCATATAGAGAGTTCAGGCCAACCATGGCTACATAGTCAGACCCTCTCTCATATATTATACATATATGACATTATATATATTTGCACATATCATGATTAGTAAGCATTAAATGCTGATTCCAAGTACCTGGTCTCCAAGAACCTATCCTGTTGTGCTGATTGCAAATGCCTGAGGTAAAGAGTCAAGTCTACTTTTGTCCCCACCTAGTTGTATACCAGTTAAAAACCCTGGACATATAAACAGATTTAGTGTTGCACGGAGTTTCTTCATCTGGTTGTCTTCTTTATCCAACTTTCTCAAAAGCTGAGACCACTCCATGACATTACAGACAATTATTTTATATAAGATAACCTTCACTGGTGACGTCCAGAAAGAACTCCTTTTAAATCAATGGTCAAATGACAATTTCTCTCTAAGTCTAGCTTGGTGAACTAATGAATTTATTGAAGTTACTTACAGGAGCATGGGTAAAGGAGAACCTACAGCAACATAGGTATCTCAAAGGCAGTTTTGTCACAGAAAAGCCCACCCTAGTAGGGACAACAACTCATGAAAACTACAACTCTGGAGCTCCCTGAATGACATGCAAACAGTGTGACAAGGTTGCCAAGTCCCTGTTTCCAGCAATCCTTACTGCTTATGTAACTTTGAGGAAAGACTTCATGGATCTTGTAAATTCCAGGGACTCCTTAGACTTTTGAGTTTTCTCTACCTCCTCGGTCTTAATGAGCCTTTCTGGTGTTTAAATTCAGAGAAAACTGCTACACAACAGAATTGTCTGTACAACAACTGAATGGCCTTAGTTACCCAGAGGATCCTGTACAGTGCAAGATTCCTTAGACAGAAAAGGAAAATCAAAAACAAATCCTTTTTACATAAGAATTGCACTGGAGAAATGCCTCATCAGTTATATGCTTGCCATTCAAGCACTAGGACCTGAATTTAGATTCCTAGTACCAAGATAAAAGGTGGTATGGGGCAGCTGAAGTGTGGCTAGAATCATAGCCCAATGGGGCCCAGGGGACAAGAAAACAGGAGGATCCTGTAACATGGTGGCCAATCCAGCTAGCCAAAGCCACAAGATCCAGGTTCAGTGAAAGATCCTGTCTCCAAGGAAAGAAAGTAGCCAGCCTCCACATGCATTCACACACACACACACACACACACACACACACACACACACAATTCATTTTACGGTAGGTGGCTGTTTGCTTTTTCCTAAAGGATGTGCTGCTAAGACTTTATCTAGTGGGATTCAATGACATGATTTCCCTCCTGAGCTTGAAAGGCCAAATCTTGTGAGTTCAGACTCCATTTTACAGAACCTGACCTAAGTTTGAAGTCAGATAAACTAACAGACTGGCACCTAGTATTAGTTTTGAAGTTGCTTCCCCAACAAAACCTGAGCAGAACCCTTGTCTGTAGGTTTATCCCCAACAAGACAAGCATCTCCAAGTTATTCCCCCAACAAACCTCCACCCCCAGGTTACAAAACCACCTCTTGCCTAATGACCATCTATACAGAGGAGAGCAAAAATTAAGTTTATGATATGACTACTAGCACCAGCCAATTATGTTAAAGGCCACAGTAGCTTTCCAATTAAATGCTTGCATACTTACTGAAGCTTGCTGCTTACTACAAAGCCTTGCCCCAGTAGATATTCAGAGCTCCCTCACCACTAAAACTGTCCTGTGTGACAGTGGTGCATGGGGGTGGGGACAAGCTGGCTCAAATAGAATAAAGACTTTGCTGTGAGATGTATCGATCGGCTCCTGTCTGGTTTTGTTTGGGAGGTGGGGGGTCAAACACTTCCTTGGCACAACAATTTCATCAACAAGCCCCATGGTCTGATCCTAGAGGAGTTGAGATAAAAGGTCCCAGTACTAATTGCCAGAACATCTATTTTGCCAATGCCGAGGGAAGAAAATAAAAATAAAAATTGTCACCAAGAATAAAGCCTTCCATGCTCTATGGAGAAACTATTTGAGTTTGTAACTATGTCCTATGTGCACCCTCTTCTCCCAAAATGGGGCTGGCCAGGAATCTTGGTCAACAAAACAGTGCATTCACTTGGAAGTGTAGATGGAGAAGACAAAGCTGTCTTAGGCTGTTGGAGTCCCAAGTCTGGCTTAGATTGCAGGAATTTAAACTTGCATCATGCCTGGAGAGAGAACTGGTGTTGGGTCATCAGCACTCTTAGGAAGATGAGAGACAGTCAAAAGATTCCCATTGGCTCCTTTGGATCCCAAGGCAGCACTGGACTTTGCCACAGTCCTCCGTCCCAAATATCCATCTTATTGATCAATCAGAGATCCTTACCTGCTTGTGAGAGACCAGATCTTGGGTTCAGACTCCACCTTAGAGAATTTGACCTAAGGTTGAACTCGAGTTAACCAACAAGCTGGGTACCTATCACCAGTTTTCAGGTCACAAGCCAGCCCCTGACACTTCACCTTCTGACAACCACCAATCAGGAGGAAAGCAGAAGTTAGGTTTATGGTTTGGCTCCCAGCACCAGCCAGTTATATTGATGAACAACAAAAATTCCATCATAGCCCCTCAATCAGATGGGACAGGCTAGAGACCCCTCACTTGCTTGCCATTTGCTATAAAGCTTTGTCCTGCTGAGAGCTTGGGGCTTCACCTTCCAGTTCTGCTGTGTCAGAGAAAGCAGTGTGGCCAAAGCTCGAACTTGTAATAAAGACCCTAGTATGACTGCATTGGAGTCAGCTCCATAGTGCTCTTTTGGGGCTCACGAAACAAGCACAACACTTGAATAATGAACACTGTGCTTATGAGGAAGGACATCGAGATGTCTTCTTTATCCTCAAACCTCCCCTCCCCTTCAAAGCCTACAGCCTCATGCATGGCACACGTGAAATACATGTTAGGTACCAAGTCAGATTTAAGCAGCATGCTCAATGATTCATAAGGCATCAGCATTCAGCTCCTGGTCCATCTGCAGAGCCCACATGCTCCAGTAGTTTCCTCTCCATCAACATCATTCAATCTTACTGAAAATGCACTCTCAGAAATAATTTTTCGGTCAGGTCCTCAGGAGAAATATACATACAACAAGAGTGCATGTGCCTGTGCATAACGAAAATAAAACTTTCACAAAATCATATTCATTTAAAAATATGTGTGAGGCTCTATATTTCCCACAAGTCTTTTATCTTCTGTCATTTAGACTTTGTAACTCTTACTGGTTTTCTAATCCAATCAGCATTATAGGAATTATGTATTTTGTAATCTAATAATAATAGTAATAATAGGGTTCAACTTAATGCTGAGCCGCATGACTACTGCTCTCTCATTCATTCATTCATTCAACAAATAATTATGAAACACCTACTCTATATATGGTCATGGCTGTTTGCATCTCATGGTTGTTTGGAGACTTGGTGTCCTCTCCCTGGGACATTGTATTAGGGTTGAATGTTCACATCATTTCCTCTAGTGCCCCGAAGGAGAGATGAAACACAGCCTGAGCTCCCCACCTTACACTCACAGCTGCTCTTCCACTTCAGCACCCCTGAGCTGTTGACAGTCTCTCAACGACAGCTTCTACACAAGAGCCTCCAGACCGTCCACTGAGGCCTCGGCCCACCTGAACAGACAGATTTCGTTTCACTTCAGGGATTTGTTTGCACTGAGCACTAAATGTTGTTAAGTATTAAATGGTGAGATTAGTTGGTGCTACGTTAGTTTTACCTGACTGGGAATCTGCTGTGTGACCGTGAGGGCATGAGAGGAACAATGTATAGTACTAACTTAACCTGTCTGAATTACAGAAATCACAGTTAAATCAAATTGTCCTTGCTGTACAATAGATTGTATCCATGTTTTCCTTTGCCAGATACCTTCTGCTACTGTGACCTTTGACTGTCCCCATACATCGCCAAACTAAAAAAGAAGAGGCCAAAGAGAGCCACGAGTCACAAGACTGTCATGGTTTTGTCCCTGACTCAGAAATATGTGTTTCTAAGTAATAATCAAATCAAAAGACAGAAAAGAACCATATCAAAATGGCTTTGGGCCATACAGGGAACTCTCAGTCTACTAGGACCTGGGCATATAAGACTGAGAATTATTCATCTATTGGCACAGTTGTTCTCTCTTGGGAAATATATCCCAAGACCTGCAGCAAATATCTGAAGCATCTGAGGGAACTACAAACCAATATACACACTATGTTTATCCTGTGTATGCACACCTGTGGTGAAGTTTAATAAATTAGACACAGCAAGAGATCAACCATCTTAAATAATAATACAACATGACAATTGTAGAAATGGACTAGAATAAAAGTCATTAAAAACTTACCAGCTAGGTTGTTTATTTCTGGAATGTTCTGCTTCATGGTTCGGGATGATGGTTAGATCTAAATAAATAAAACTTTAGAATTGAAACAGTAGCTAAAAGAAGACCAACAAACTATGAGGAAAGGAACTTACATGCTTATTAAGCGGAGCTTAATGGAAATTTCTTGCGTACACAAACCTGGGTGCTGTGGGTGCTTACTGAGGAAAAGATGGAAAGTGTACCATCAGGGAGGGGCCCACAACAGGTAAATGATTCACGATTTCCTGTGTGCAATCAAAGGACGGCATGATTGATGGCAGAAATGGGGAGATGCAGCTCTTGAATGTTGACTGACCCTGCACTCAACACCTATCATTTCCCCGAGTCACAGAGACACTCAAGAAAGATCCACTAAGTGCCAGTGACCTTGATGACTGTCATCACCTTAGTACCATTTGATACTAAGTCCCAATGTATATTTAGTTAAAATGTTATTATTACTAAATCTAATCATGCTTACAATATGAATTCCTTACCTTATCAATACCTTAGAAGAGCTCAGCTGTTAATTGTTTTAGATCTTTATAGTTACTGTAGCAAAATGCTGGGCACCTTAAACAGCATGAAAGTGTATTCTCCCACAGTTGCAGAGGCTAATGGTCTTACATGTTGTACTGGCTGGTTTTTCTGTGTCAACTTGACACAGGCTGCAGTTATCACAGAGAAAGGAGCCTGTTAAGGAAATGCCTCCATGAGATCCAGGGTAAGGGGTTTTCTCAACTAGTGATCAAGGGGGGTAGGGCCCAGCCATTGTGGGTGGTGCCATCACTGGGCTGGTAGACCTGGTGTTCCAGATTTGTCTTAGTCAGGGTTTCTATTCCTGGAAGAAGGAATTTCTATTGGGAAGGAAAGGGTTTATTCAGCTTACACTTCCACATTGCTGTTTATCACCAGAGGAAGTCAGGACTGGAACTCAAGCAGGTCAGGAAGCAGGAGCTGATGCAGAGGCCATGGAGGGATGTTACTTACTATAGAACCCTAATAGAAATAGGAATAGAAATCCTGACTAACACACCTGGGTTGTATAAGAAAGCAAGCTGAGCAAGCTAGGGGAAAGGAGGCCAGTTAGAAACATCCCTTTGTTTTGTGTAGCAATAGAAACCCTAAGACACATGTCAAGCACAGTAGCCGTATGTCCCAAGTAGAAGGTGTTGAGGAAGCCCACTTCCTTCTGCTGTCTCCTAGTGACTCTAGTTTAATCACAGTGACGCTGTAATCTCTGCTGACACTATCCTTACTATTTGTGACCCCCCCCCCCACTCCACAGTGAATCTGGACCCAGGGCCCTAATGTCCCTCTCTTTTCTCATACAAACCCCAGTCGTGGGAGGGATGTAGTGTCTAATCCAAACCCAACATAATTCACTTCAGGATGCCGAGCATGTCACATATATGAAAGTCTTCGTTCCAACTATGTTCCCTTTCTGATGGTCTGGGAGTTTGTGAATACTGAGAATGCTCTTCAGCTCGATGTGTCCATCTCAGTGGGAAAGAAGCCAGTTGGGTGTGCCTCTCCCTTCAAGTATGGGACTATTGGGCAATGGACCCAAAGAGTTGGCATCTCTCCAGAATAAGGAAAGGGAGAAAGGAAAGGCTGGGGCTCTACTGCCAGGCTTGTCTTTCCGGAAGAGATTTGTTGCCATGTTGACAACTTTCCAGAGCACAAGAACCAGGAGCCACACTCCGTATAGTCCCTGCCCTTCCCTGCTCTTGACTAGTAGGCTCATTGCTTTGGTTCATTGAGGGTGAGCGGATACTCTTTCCTTGTTAGAGTTGTGAGACCTCTGACTTGTACCATACAAACTCTGGTGGTACCAATGAATAATTTTGGTTTAATAAATGAGAGACTGGAGATTCAGAAGTCATAGATACCGAATGCTAGCTCTTAACGCTTTTTATTGGTCAGTCCCAGTGATGACTCAGAACCCGTACCATGTGATCCCCATTTAAATGGACATTTGCTATTCATTATCTGGGGAGCCTACATTCACCTTAGCTCAGAGAGACTGATATCATCATTCCGGTAGCAAAAACAAACAAACAAACAAATGAACAAAAACCAAAAAAACAAAACCAAAAATGCTCAAGATCAGTAACACTGATGGATTTTTCTCAATGAAGAATTACCCAAGAAAAAAATGTCAGACAAAGCTGTTTCCTGTATAGCATATGATTTTCGTAACAAATCCTGTTTCTGTCTCCCTCGTGACGACTGGAAAATCTAATCCTTCCTCTGTGTCTTTAACACATTAGACATTTTTCTTTCAAATCTTTTAAGCCAACATGTGATGAATACCAGTTTAGGGAAAATGGAATCACTGTGAAGCACCTGCTTTTCGGAACCCAAGCTACTTTAATGAGTGATCTGGGGCCAGTGAGGCAGCTTGGCAAGGTCTCTTGTGTGTGTACATGTAGAAGACCATCCAAGAGAAAGTATATTAATTAGACATTGAGGACAGCCTGGAAAAGAAAACACTGAGAGCTGCTAAGGGTGATTATGGTTTGAATGGGTCACCCGGGAGTTCATGTGTTAAAAAATGGACCCCCAAATTTACATGTTAGAGGTAATTAGACTAGATGTCGTGAGAGGGAGGCCTTCATGGGAACTTTATAGAAAGATGAAGACTGCGGACTCCATGCCTGAGAACTCATGATTTGATATCTTCTGCCATATTAAGATGTAGCACAGGGCCCTCCCCAGAGGCTGAGAAGATACCAATGCCACAATTCTAGACTCCCCAGACTCCAGAAACTCGAGCCTAAGAGAAGGTAATTTCTTTATAACTGACCCAGCTTGTCATATATGACAGCCATGTTGCACAGATTTCCACCCAGCCTTCCTTGCATCTGACCACTAAGGAGCTAACAAGAATACTATTTCCCAGATGCTTGCTCCCTTCACCCCCAGTTCAGAGATTCTGAATTCGTCTGCACTATGAACCCCAATGCTGGGTGTTCAAACCCCCTTCTAGATAGTTCTAATATGCAGCCAAAGCTGGAATTCCCCCTTGATGTATAAGAAGCTTGCTTTAACGATCCATGGGATGGCAGCCACTAAGCCTTCAAGACACTGCTTACTTTCCTAGCTGCCTTGAGCAGCCAATGCCAAAGCAGATACGCAGAACTTTCAACCTGGCCTCTTTGGGTACACAGCAGAGGTTACTTTGAGTCATAATGCAGGGCCAAGCTCTGCTAGAGGTTTGGAAGCATCTGTAGAGATTCTTGGTCAAGACCTCCCATAGCTCCCTTTCCTAGTATTGAACATCAGAACATGGGCTCCATGGTGGTGGCACCCGTGGGAGTACTCTTGACATTCCACATCAGTACTTCCCTGAGCCTCCCGCCTGCACATTTGAGATTTGCCAGACTCTGTCATCACTGGGCCTATTCCTTGAATGAAATTGCCTCCGACATGCACACGGATCCGATTGGTGTTCTTTCTCGGCAGAGCTTAACTGTCATTCCCAAAGCTTTGCTCCTTGCCTTACCTCCTTCCTCCCAGACTGCCTCAAGCCTGTTCTTTGCCCACACTCCCTCCATCAGCCCACTTGGTATCATTCGCCTGCAGTCCCTATGACTCACAAGCCTATAATAATCCTGCAGCTTCCTATTGCCAAGCTCCCACTCTCTCCTCTCTTCATTCAAGAGGCTCCTGGATCCCACATCATCCAATCAAGGGAACAACAGCCTGTACTTCCTAGAATGAACCCAACCAGTGGAACAGAGTTAACGAAGACCAAGTAAATAGATGAATGCTGTTTGAAAATTAATTTCTGAGACTGTTCCACATATGAACTTAATAGAATTTGGGGTTCCGAGAAGTCACAGGGGCTGCTTGCTTCACCAGACACTTTGTCCCCACCCACAGCCTGTGTCAATCTGACCTTCCCAAATGGCTAATGGAGCTCCTAAGCCTATGGTGCTGGGCATGGCTTTGTGAATGGGTCTAAAAGCCACTGATCTGAATGATGATGGGCTGAAAAGACAAGCTTCTGCTACAAGCCTACTCATAGGATGGTTTCCTTAGGGTGAGAAGCCCTGGAGGAGTGGGGGAAACTCCTAAAAAAGGCACAATCCCTTGATGCCGGCTCATCATAATGGTGGCTTCGCAGTAGGATCCAGGGCCTATATAATACACTCGGTGTGAGCACACAGTAACATCCACAGCAAGGAGCACAGTCATGTCTGGGGGTAGTCCACGAACCCCCCCTGAGTCAGGAAGCTCAGTTCTGAGGTCATTGATACCTGGAGTAGAAGAGTATCGGTGTCAGGAACACAGCAGTTACTATAAAAGATGTCCTCACTCTTTCATTGCCACCTACACACTGCAGATGACAAGGGACCCAACCACCTCCCTTCCTGCTCCAATGCCAGGAAGAGTCCTTGTAATGCAGTGGCCACCAAAGAGACACACTCCTAAAAGTTATTACCATGATGCAGAGCATGTGGTCTTGGGACTCCTCCAAGGAGCCACTGTCCCAAACACCCTGAATGGCTCGAGGAAAAAGTGATGTCCAAAAAGACAAAAAGCCATCATGGTTAATTCACTTTCCGTGGGCTCCTAAAATGTCAAGGTGAAAAAAAAAAAAAAACAAAACATAGACTCTCTAGGCACTCTAAATCCAATTAGATCAAATTCTACAGCACTTACAGTCCTGGGTGACTCAGCCCTGCAGAGTTCGGTCTCTTCTTATGCAAATTGGGAGCATGACGTCAGCTTTCTTCTGGTTACTGGGGGAATAGATAACAGTAATAACAGACTCTCTCACGAACACGTATTTCCTTCTCCACTCTCCTGATCCAAGGGCTCCATCAATGCAATGAGGAAGAATTTTATTGGTCATCACTTGCAAGCACTGGTAGATTTGGTGTTAAATCCCAGCACACAAAGGAGCAATGCTGACATCAGGAATAAGACGTGGGTGGGAGGAAAGAAAACTCGCTTAATATCTGCAAGGCACACAGTCACCAAATCAACAAGAGGGTCCCAAATCACACCACATCACGCATTTAATAGAAAAGGAAGAAGCTACTATGAAGACAGCAAATATCACGGATGCTGTGGACTTCAGCAACCTTAGATTTCAGTGGGTTTTCGCCAAGTACTAAATTTTCAATAATTAACTCAGCTTCAATAGAGTCACCTAAAGGGAAGAGGCTCATTGCCGCATCCTCCCTCTTCCCACCCAACATATGGACAACGTTTCCAGGCAGCTCCTGCATCACAGTGCACCAGAAATAAATTCAAACAGCAATTAGGAAAAGACAAGGAGGAGGGCCCACTCAACATTTGGAGATGGAGTATTTAGAGCACATTTGTTTAGCTTCCATCTCCCATCTTATATTAAGACGGCTTGGCAGGATGTCTTTACAATGGTTGCATAAATTCAACAGGGAGGAGGGAAGTGTGTGTGTGTGTGTGTGTGTGTGTGTGTGTGTGTGTGTGTGTGTGTGTGTCCTTTTGGGCTTCAATTGTAATTTTCTCTTCATTTAGTTCCAAACCTTCCATGAAATAAGATGAGAGCCCCCTGGTGGCTGAATTTATTCTTCCTTTCTTAGAGGCATTGAAACACATTATCTTGAGTTGTAAAATTCCTATGCCTTGTTTTGATTAGCAAATCTACTTTGTTAAGCAGGCTATGCCCCGAGGTGGTATCACACCTTAAATTTCTTTGATGTCCACCCTCTGCATTCAGGCAAATAGTCAAGGCACCTTCTGAAAAAAAGAAAAATACCACTTCAGTAATTACATCCCACATGTTTATCTAACACTATTTATTGGGTATGTCTACAAAGTCTGACACCCTGCTAGGTATAAAAAAAAAAAAAAAAACAAGGAAATTTAAGTCACCTTTGATCTTTAGAAGCTTAAATCAGAGAATACAGAAAAGGATGGCCTTGAGGTTTTTAAAGATGTTTTTTCTATAAAACTGACCTGGTTCATTAAGAAGTGAATAAGTGTTCTTATCAGAGGTTTGCCTCTAGGCTCCCTGCCCTCCCTGGTTCTCCTACACCCCAATCCAATTACAAACAATTTACAACCCACTCTATTTCCTTGCATTCCTGTTGACACAAGCTTCTTTAACGAAGGACACCATCATTTCAGATCCTTCCAATATATACCTTAAACTCTTGGGTTTTGACAATAATTTTGAGTATATGCAATGGACCATTTCCCAGAGGTTCTTGTGTTGGAAATGTCTTTTGTCTAATGATACTGAGAGGTAATGGGACTGTAAAAACATGGGGCCCGCTGGGAAGTAAACTGGGATAAAATGCGCACAAATGTATGGGTGTCCTACGGAGGCTGGGCTAGCTCTTGGGAGCTAGATTAGTTGTATGTGGAGATGCTCAGCCTTCCTCTGCTCTGTCTTGCAGACATGCCTCTTTCACTTGCCTCTTTCACTCTTCTTCCTCATTGTAACCCAGCAAATAGCCTGGCCGGAAGCTGAGTAGACCCTGACCACATGCCTCTTGCCCCTCATGATCAGCACAGACATATACTGTAGAACTCAGAATGTATAATAGTAACTTCATTAGAAAGGCTTTAAAAACAAAACAAAACAAAAGTCCCTAAACTTTAGTCCACGTTGTTTCCTTCTTCCAAGCAACTGTAAGTCCAAATGAGTTGATTGTACTTAAAGAGATCCAAAAAAAAGATGGCGCGCTGTCTGGTTGCTCTTACTTTTATCTCTCAGTGAACATTGCTGACAGTTCTGACTCAGTGTAAAGCAGGCTACTTTGTCTTTTTAAAGAGCTACATAGAAGTCTATTATATGCATCATAATTTATTTAATCAGTTTCGTGCTGGTGGAAATTCAGACCTTCAGTCGTTCATTATTACAAGTTGGCACTGTGGTGAATGTCTTCAAACAGACATCATTTTGTACACAGGCCAGAACATACTTAGACTAATTCCTAGAAGTGGAATTACTGGATCAGAGGGATATGTATATTTTTACTTTTGACAGTTACTGCCAAGTTATCCTTTATCAGCGTCTATCTTCCCTGACAGAACAAGGGGCTCTGGTTTCCAAAATCTTCAGCAGTATATTGAGTTATAACTTTGAGTTTTATCGGTACTGATCCTATGGGAGGAAATGCAATCTCAGTGGGTTTTAACTTAAATTATTCTTATTTTAAGTGAAGTTAAGCATCACATAAGAACATTTTTAAAGTATTAAACTATATCTTTATATTTATTTATAATTATGTTGGGCAGTACTGGAAAAGTAGTCCAGGGTTTTAAATATACAAGGCAAGTATTCTGCTATCAAGTTACATATACCACCAGAATATGACATATATGAATTTCTATAAACATGCTTTCTATACATCTTATCCTCTCTCCCTTTCTCCCTCCTTCCCCTTTGCCCCCTCGCTTGATAGTTTTAACTGTTAACTTGACCCAATCTAGACTCACCTAGGAAGGGTCTTAATGGGAAATTATCTTGATCATGTTGACCTGTGTTCATGGGCTGTACTGTATGAGAGTAGACAGAAGTAGCTGAGAACTAAGCAGGAAAGAAAATATTTATGTATTTCTTCTCTGCTCTTGACTGTGAACATGCTACTTTAAATTCCTACCTGGACTTTTCCATGTGGCTCAGCAGTTAAGAGCACTGAATGCTCTTCCAGAGATCCTGAGTTCAATTCCCAGCAAACACATGGTGGCTCACAACCATCTGTAATGGGATCCGATGCCCTCTTCTGGTGTGTCTGAAGATACTTATAGTGTACTCATATACATAAAATAATTAAATTTAAAAAAAAAAGAGAGAGTTGCCTTGGTCATGGTTCCTGTTCACAGCAGTAAAACAGCAGTAAAATTCTAAGTAAAAGAAACATTGGTTCTAGGGGCTGGAGTATTGCTGTGCTAGGCCTGACCATGCTTTTGTTTGAAAGGATGTAGATTTAGGAACTTTAGATTTAGAAAGCTGTGGAATGTGTTTAAGTGGTGCTTAATGAGTCATCTTAGTAAGAATATGAAAGACTTTGTTGCTATGAGTGGTTTGAACTGTGTAGACCTGGCCCAAAATATTTCAGTGAAAAAGAATTTCAGTATGTGGCCTAGAGAATGTTCTTGTGGTATTTTGCTGAAAAAAAAAATGTGGCTGCTTTTTGCCCTTGTCAGAAGAGTCTGACTCAGTCTAAGGTGAAGAGACTTAATTAATTGTATTGACAAAGAAAGTCTCAGAATCATGCACTTTGTTCCCTGGTTAAGTTTCATTGAAGAGTGTTTAAACAACCACAGCAAACTGAAAAAGGAAAAATATAAGATACATGTTTCAAGTATAAAGGGGCACCAAAAAGTGAAATGGAGCTAAATCCTGTGTTCATGTATAGTAAATTGATTAATGGAATGGTGACCATGGGGCAAGATCCCACCCAGTTAAATTTAGGTCCAGACAAGGTGATACACACCTTTAGTCCTGTATTCAGGAGATAAGAGCTTTGCAGATCTCTGAGTTCAAGGTCAACCCACCCAGCAAGTTCCAAGAAAGACAAGTTTTGACTTTGAAGGAGTTGGAAAACAGAAAGTTGGTAATAGAACAAGGGGGCCATGTTCCAGTCCCAGCAAGCAGCAGAACTCAGCAGCTTTGACCATATGGCTCTAACTTTAGAGTCAAGAATAGAAGGAACTACTGGGACAATGGATACTGGTTATCTGGAGCTGAGAAATTAGCAGTGACTAAGAAGAGACCAGCATCACTGAGGTGAAATCTTCTAGGAAGTCTTTTCTGAGAGCACAAAGAAGCCATGTTCCAGGTTGGTGAGATGGCTCAACGGCTAAGAACACTGACTCTTCCAGAGGTCCTGAGTTCAATTTTCAACAACCACGTGGTGGTTCATAACCATCTGTAATGAAATCAGATGCCCTCTTCTGGTGTGTCTGAAGATAGCAACCTGGTACTCACATACATATAATAAGAAATCAGAAGAAGAAGAAAAAAGAAGAAGAAGAAGAAGAAGAAGAAGAAGAAGAAGAAGAAGAAGAAGAAGAAGAAGAAGAAGAAGAAGAAGAAGAAGAAGAAGAAGAAGAAGAAGAAGAAGAAGAAGCTGTGTTCTAGAAATAGCCAAGGTTGTACCCAGTGCTTCAGCTGGACTTGGTAATGTGTAAGAGTTAACCAAGTGGTACTGACATATCTCAACTAATGTCAGTACAGGGTTTTCAATGTATTAAGAAACACATGGTCCTTTCTCTTATGCTTCAGTTTACTGATGAAACTTTAAAATACCTTTTCAGTTGAACGGCTATTGGTTCCCTTTCTGCATATTTCTTTCTTCTCTTTTTCCTCCTCCCCTGCCCTGAAAATGTTTATTTACTTTTTACATTATAAAACACCAATTTGGAGTTACTTCTCTATTTGGAAATGATAAAAAACATGTTTAGAAAAAATAACTTCCAAAATTTCCCCTCTTCCAAGAATAAAAGCCTAGGCCATTGGAGATAAATTTCCTGCTAAAATCAATTTAAAATAACAGGAAAATTCATGTTCTAAAATAAAACATGTATTCTAATTTGTCCTTTGTTACTGTGACAAAACACTAGACAACACTAAGTTGATGGAGAAGAAGGCTTATCCATCTTATAAATTATGCAGTCTATCATCAAGGGAAGCTAAGGCAGGAGCTTGAAACTGAAACCACAAAGGAACATTACTTACTGGCTTTCTTCCTCTGGCTAGCTCATCTGTCTTCCACAGCACAGACCCATGCACCTAGGGACTGAACCACCCATAGTAGACTGTACCTTCCTATTTCAATTAGCCATCAAGAAATGCCTCAAAGACATTCTTATCTAGGCGATTCTTCAGCTGACATCCCCTTTACAGGGTGGCTCTAGATTTGTGTTGAGATTATATCTGAAGCTAATAATGACAATAAAAAATTATCAAAGCAAGTTTTTCAAGACTCTAGGGCCTCAGAAAGGTGAGAAAAGCAACAGGAACCTTTGCCATGAGAATTCGTGTTAACAGTTTTGAAGTCCCTACAAGTAAGAGAAACAGAAGTCAAGTTCTGAGTCCATGCAAGTTGGAAGGCCAATGCTAGATTTCCCTCTGCATTAACATAGAATCTCAAAGAAAAAACTTCCAGTCCCTTGAATATTTTTACCTAGAGATCAGCCTTTCTGTAAAATTAGTCTGAATTGAAAAAAACTAGGGCAAGTCAAGAAAACTCTAGGCCAGGAATTAAATTTAAAGTGATTACAGAATGACAATGCTTCTATCTACCTGGCATGGATAGCTATCTAGAGGGACACCTTCCCATAAGGCATCACCAAATGCTTCTCATAGAGTGATCTGTGCATGGTTAGCACAGACAGGCTGCTGAAGGTGAGTGATCAGGATGGAGAAACAGAAATAATAACAGACACTATAACAGACATTGAAGACCTCATTGTGGAGGTAAGCTGAGAGCTAGAAGACTGTATGTAAAGGAAGAAAGACCAAAACTGTCTGAAATGAACAAGGAGGGATAAAAAGAAGAAAAGACCTTATTGATATACAAAAAGAACAGAGTAGGACTTCTAGACTCAAACAAAAAGAAACAGTTAAAAGCCCTGCAAATCTTTGTAAGGAGAGGATGAATACAATCAGGAGGACCAGAAGACTGACCCACAGAAGTGACTCCAACTCTAGGACAGAGAGAGACAAAAGAAGAGAAATGTAGTTAAAACAAATAGCAAACTGAGGGGTACATGTGGTTAGAACTATGTGTGTATGTGTGTGTGTGTGTGTGTGTGTGTAAACAACTAGAAGTGACTAGTGAATTTATCAGTGTTAAAAAATATACACTCAATATTGAAAATTAAATGTACTGTTACATATTAATGTAAACATCTGAAAGATAAGGTTATTAAAGTCAATGTATAATGGTATAAACAAACAAAATACATAGAAAACATTTGTGCTACAGTTTATATATAATACATATAATACTTAAGTGTTAGTCTGATGATCCTCCACAGATGATGCCCTATGCTCCAACCCCATCCCTTATTCGTAAAGATGTAAAAACCTTTCATCATCTGTGTTATTCCAGGAGGCCTCCTCAGACTCCCCCTCAGGTTCACCTCTGGCCCCCGGCAGCCTGAGTTCTGCTTTCCTTCACTGCAGCTGAGGACAGATGAGTTACATCACTATAGATGCACACGGACGACCTAGCATCTTTGTCTTGGCGCAGGCTTGATGTTCCCGAGGCTCACCCATCCACATTTCATCATTTTTATTACTTTTCATATGTACGAGGACATCATACACTGATTATGTTCTTGCTAGACATTCAGGTCAATTTCAGTTCAAGCTATTATAAATAACATTGCTGTGAACTTTTCTGTACAAGGCCATTGGTAGATGGATGTTTTCATTTTTCTAGATGTGCCTACAGGTGAAACAGTAAGTCACATCACACTCACCACACTTTTGAATCATCCACATAAGTGGTAACCCCTTGGACTGTCAGCCCCTGAAAATAGGGAGCAGGTGTGGGTCATCAGCTTATCTTCATTTCTTGCACAGTAGAACGCATACAGAATGCAATAGTACTTGTGGATTAAGTTAATATAGCTAAGACACATTTTTTAAAAAACAGAAGCAAGCAATACATATTTAATTCATTTGTCCTTGGTTATATATGGTTGTATTTTAAGACATGCTAGTTTAAACATTATGTAAAAGAAAGACTATTAAGGCCAGGCATTGTGGTACACACTATTCCGAGTGTGAGGTCAGTGAGGTCAGCCTGGGGTACGTAATAAGAAGCTGTCTCAAAATAATATAAAAGCAGAGAAATGCTCACGAAAATGTGAACTCTTAAAATAATACTAGCGTGGGCTGGTGTTTGTAAGATCCTAATATTATAGAACTAATTCAGTGATCACCGCATTCATTCCTTGTATCCCAAGCAATTAATATAAGATGGCAAATCTTGCAACAGAAAAGTACTTTTCAAACACAATGTAACCTGTTAAAAGTTTTGATGTTTCCTGAAAGACAGCTCCATGGCTAGCAATGCTTACTGTTCTTGTTAGAGGGCCAGTGTTTGGTTTCCATCACCCACACAGCATCTTCTAACTGTCTTTAAGTCCAGTTTCAGGAGACCCAATGCCCTCCACTGACCTCCACAGACTCCTGAACAGACATGGTGCATATAAGTGGATACATATAAATAAAGATAACAAATAAATAAGTGCTGATGTGTCTACAGTGGATATAAAGAAGGAATTTTGAGTTTCTATTTTTACTATTACTTTTGGAAACAGTTTTCAATGTTTACTCACACCAAGGGTAAAAACAATAACAGCAGTAGCCATACAGTAGAATATGTAGTTAATTGGTTTTAATTACTGTTAACAGAAAAGCATGATGCAGTGTAATATCTCATAAGAATTGTCATCACCATCAGCATCATCATTTATCCTCACCAGTTGGCCACTCACTGCTTAGCCTAGAAAAGGATAGTGTGGACTCACAAAATGGCGGTGCTGTTCTAGCATATTCTGAAGATTAAAAGGTACTATGTGTCTAACATTCCCCCACTGTGGTTAGCAGTAAATCAAAGCTCAAATGCAGGGCCATTGCTGCTGCTCTCGACTGTTGAAGTCATGGTTTTTGTTTGTATTTTCATTCCTGGCTGTCTCAACCTCTTTCCCCCATTGCTGTGATAAACTGCTGTGATAAACTACTGTAGCAAAAGCAGCTTAAGGGTAAAAGTGTTCATAAGTGTCAGGAGCCTGAAACAGTGGTTCACATTGTATCCACAATCAGGAAGCAGAGAGTGATGCATGCTTCTCCTCAGCCCTTTGTCTGTTGATGTGGTCCAGGATCCAAATACGATGGGAGGATGGGGTGGAATGAAGCTTCCCACTTCACTTCCTAAAATCATGGTGATCCCCCACAAGTATGCCCAGAGGCCCATCTCCTTGGTGTTTTTAGATGCTTTCAAGATGGCAGTTATCAGTAACCATCACGCTGTTGGACTGGTCACTCTTGGGTAGGTGAGTGATTCTCTTTAATCAGACTACACGAGTCTTCTCAATCATATGGGATTAAGCCACCGGACTGTCCATTAGAGACCCCTGGCCTCAATCATTTTAGGTTCTAGCAATAAGTCAAACACTAACATCCTTTTCAGTTTAGATTCCAGTTTAGAAGTTATAGCCTTGCCTTTTCAGTCCCACAAATCTATAAGCCATGTTTATAAACTGATCAATTTCTCTAAACACAAAGCACCGTATGTAGATAGTCTTATAATTTTCAAATTAACCAGAATGTAAAATTCAAACTCTGCTTAGCCACTTTTTGCTATGATTTGTACCCTAAACACTGAAATTACATAATGGTTCACTGGAACCATCATTTTTATGGGAAATTACAGAAGTTATGAGGTCTCATTAATTCAAATCAAAATGAATAGTTCTGCTGCCAACCTTTTATGTCCACAAAAACCTCCGTGTAAAAATCTAGGCACTTAACAGTGAGGACTAGGCGCAGACACTTGCCTAAAGCTCTACACTCCCTTCCACACTTACCCCTGGAGCGACTGCAACAGCTCTGAAAACACAGTGGAGTTCTTTAAAAGCAGTGCTCAGCAATTTGTTATTTTCCCATGATGCTGTTGCCGATGCCATCCATCCCCTGCCTGTGCCTTCCACAGCAGTAAGGCAGGAGTCTGTGAATACATACGTGGACCTCAGTTCCCAATCACTGTGAGAGCTGACATGAGCCTTCAACAGCTTTGCACATCCTTTAGACTTCAGTTCATCATCACAGAGAGTGGTCAGACAGCCATCTGTTGTCCCTGGAGAGGCAAGCTTTCAGGAGCAAACCTGTGAATTCTAAGCATCACAGGGGCTCCTCCGTTTGACCTGTGAGTTCAACTGAAGACAAGTACTTTGCATCTAAATCAGCCCTTTAAGGTGCCAAGGAATGGTCTTCCACTGGGTTCTAAATGTTCTGACTCCTCTGGTCACTAATGAGTTTTCACTTTCACACAGACCTGCAAGCTGTTTCAATTTATTTACATAGACATATTTATCTCAGAATATCAGCGTCGACAAGACACCGGGAATAAATACCTCGGGAAGGGTCTAAGGATGCACATAAAGACATGAAGCTGAGTGAAGGGGAAGAAAGATCCTGTTAGGTGACACACAACATTTATAGCACCTGTCACCCTGATGGACCTGATCTGCAGTAATCCAAGTTCTTACTGTCACATAAAATAAGCCACCCCCACCCCGGTCCCCCAGCCACTTGGATTAGAGTTATATGTTCTTCAAGGAAGTAGACAGTTCCCAGCATTCCAGTGACCATCAGAGCATGTGCGGTCAGGGGCTAAGGGAGGCTTTAGGATGTAGCATGGTCACATAGGCTCTAAGCATGCAGGGGCTGGGCTTAGGCCTTTACCCCTTAGTAGCAGACGTGCAGCTTGGTCTTTATGTGGGTTCCCTAATCATTAAAGCTTGGGCTGTCGCTGACTCTATTGCTTGTCATTGGATCTTCTTCCCTACCTGGACTGTCTGGTTGATCCTTGGAGGGAGAGAGGACTTGTTTAGCTCTGCTGAGATTAGATGTCCTAGGGTGGGGTGCCCAAGGGGTACCTTTCTCAGAGAAGAGGAGAGGGTAAGGGAGACAGGGATTTGTAATGGCAGAACTTGGAGAAAAGGAGGGAGGGGGCTGCAATTGGGATATAAAATGAGAAGGAAAAATGAATTATGGAAAAAAGAGAGAGAGAGAGAAAAAAAAGAAGAGCTGTCTCAGTGGCTGTCTTCCACTGGACATTGGATCCCTCCTGTCACTGTGCCTTGAACTAAACTTCTAACCATTTCTGAAGATTTCCATCCATCCATCCATCCATCCATCCATCCACTCAGATTGCTGAGTCAGCAAAATGTTTGCTGAGCCAACAAGAGGAGCTGGATTCCATCCCTAGAACAAGTGCAACACGGGGGGGGGGGGCGGGGGGGGGGCAGAGCAAAGTGGAGCTGAAGGGGCAGGCTTTGTTTCTCCCAACACGCTACTGGCTGAACACGCAGAGGCTCGATTTGCAAGAGAAATGAACAGACTCCACTGTTCCTTTTAAAACCTTGAACTTGAAGAGATTTTCTGCAAGTGGAGGTGGAGACATTGCACAAAGAAACCTGGGATGCTGAGCACTTGCTGAGCTCCAGCAGAGGCTGAGAGTTCCAGTCTGCATTTAGTTTAGAAGTCTCAGAGCCACAGAAAGCACTGGCAGGAGGGATGAGGCGGCCATTTCTAATCCCAGGCCCTGCTGTGCAGCGAGCACGTGTGACCTCGGTCTGCTTCAGTCCTAGCTAACAAATGAAGGCACGGACAATGGATGGCCATGTGGCAGCACCAGAAAACAAGCTTCTGCTTGTACACAGCTTGCTTTGCCTGATTCCTGTCCTCTGGACACAGCGAATGAAGCAGCCTCCCTGTTCTCTGCATGGGGCTGTCATTCGGTCTTAATGTGTCTTTCTGTGGCTCAACTGTGTGTGGGGTCTTATGTCTTTTATTTTTTATGAGTTTTGTATGTGACAGCTTGTACAGAAAGGGAAGTAGATCCTTTCCCACCTAGGACTCCCTTCCTGTTATCATGATGGAAGCAAAGCTGCCTCATTAACACAGTCATCCCTTAGCATTCACAAGGATACTGCAATCCACAGATGCTTCAGTTCTCTATATGTAATGGAATCATGTTTACATTGGACACATATACATCTTCTTGTGTGTTAAATCACCTATTTATAATATACCTATTTATAATCACCTGTTTATAATATATAGTATAATTTCATAGTTTAATGGGTATTTTTTGTTTGACTATATCTGATCCTGAAACTTGCTCTCTAGCCTTTATACACATGTCCACACAACACGCTCACACACACACACACACACACACACTCACACACACACACACACACACACACTCACACACACACACTCACACACACACACACACACACACACACACACACACGCACCCACACATGCATACACGCACGGAAGAGAGGGGGAAGCATGAAGGCACCAGTAACCACAATGTCAAAGGGGAGCAGCTATAAAGGACAGAGGAACAGAAAAGACACCATTGCTGCTCAACACTCACAGCTGGCCTTAACCACAGCTGTCAACACTACATCTGACTCCTCTGCCCAGATGAAATCTGTCATTTTCTTTATTTTTTTAAAGCACCTCAATTCTGCAGTAATTTTCCCCTAGGGAATTAATTACCTATATCTAAAGCTATGCAAGACCCAATCCGTGGGCTCCATTTGGACCACTCCCGCTCTCCGTATCTTAAAACATGTTGAGAGCAACTGTTGACCTCAGTAAGACTAGGGTAGCCAGCCCCCTTTCCCTCTCCACCCCTTACTCTTTGTTTGTGTTATAGAAGACTCAGAAGCTGGCCATACCATTTCCCTGATCACTGCTCATGAAATTCCTAAGAAGGTTTGAATGGTAAGTGTCTCTGCCACCCCCAGCTCCTTCGTCACATATCAAAATTAATCTCCCTACATGCCCGAGGACAAGGGATTCTGGTTCTTCCCTCTGCCCTGGAAGATTGTGAAGATGGATTAAATACCAGGAAGGAGAGGTTTTGATATTTTCTACTAATGTCTGAGTCTGCCCCTCCCCCAGTCTCTGTAACGCAGTTCTCCAGTATTAAATATGGGCTGTAGTAACCCAAAATTGCCTAGGACCCTGGCTGGCTTCAGATAAATTTGCTCTGGCATGATAGAAAAATTCAACTTCTCTTTAAATGAGCTCTCTCTTCCATCTAGAGACTCCCCAGGCAGCCATGCCATGAGCCTAGAAGGTGCATCCTGACATACGTTAAGTAAATGAAGTTCATGCTATAAATGGCTGGCCTCCCGGAGGGGCAGCTTTAAAATGAAACCAATAATGTTTCCTTCACTAGGGAAGAATACATGTTCTTGCCCCTGTCCTTAATGAGCAGCTTCTGATCATAGTTTAGAAATTCACTAAGTGACAGTGTGGCTAAGACAAGATCCCTGTGCACTTTGTAAGAGTTAAGCTGTGTTCCCAGCTTCAGACTTGTGCTTCTAAATCGCCTTTGTGAGTAGAAGTAAGATGGGGGATGGCACCACAAATGCCATCGCGGCTCAGCCAGCTCCTTCCAAGCCCACCCTTGCCAACAGGCAATAATTCGGATGATGGGGGAGAGACTCTAAAGAGGGAACTGTGCCTTCTCATGACTTGACATGTTGTCTATGACATGTGCACTCTTCCTGTTGACAGTGGCAGTGGGGAAGGTGATAGAAGTGACTCTGGTTTGTAATTTGACACTAACATTCTTCAGAGCTACCAGCTTGCTGATGTTCCTTCCTTGGGAGTACAGGACCCAGAGCTGTGGGACCCTAGGGGCATGTTCAAAGACAATGGTGTTAAATAAAGGAAGCTCCATTTCAGAGGTTTGCTTGTTGGCTAGCCACCGAACTTCCCCCAATCTTAAAAGCTTTGCAAGTTTTTCCTCAAATGTTAGGAGACATAGCTGCAGGTGCTATTTTTGAAACTTTTAATTAATAGATTAATAATTTAATTAATAATTACTTATCCCCATAGCATATATTAAAAGAATCTCACACCCCTTGTGTGTGTGTGTGTTTGTTTGCACACATGAACATGTATATATATGTGAATGTATGTGGAAGCCAGAAGTTGACCTCAGGTATTTTTCCTCAGGATACATGTACCTTGTCTATTGCCACAGGATCTTTCATTGATACCTGAGGCTCATCAGCCATCAATTCCCAGGAATCTGTCTTTCTCAACCTTCTTAGGACTGTGACTTCAACTGTATGCTACATGCCTGGCTTGCCCAGAAACCATTTTAACCACTTGAACTATGGCCCAAAAACCCAAACATACATGGATATTTATTCCAGAATGGATCCAGGAAACACACGCTTCAAATCCTTTAACAATGGAATCTTGGGATTTTTGCTAACTTTGCAGAACAGGACTGAGCTCCCTGTCATTGGTCACTAGAGATCTAGCAACTAATGGCATAGAGCACCACATAGAAAATGACATTAGCACCCTCAGTTGACTAAAACAAGAGTGTTGGGAAGACCACTGGCCTGCTGCCCTTACTAACATCAGGATAGATGACTGCATTGACTGTAACATAGGCTGGCTTCTCCTGAGTTCCGAGAACCCATTCACATCTGAAGACGTGTTCGTGTCTAAATTCTCAGCTCAAACTGAGATTGACAGTGGAGAAGCTTCCAAGTTTGTTCCAAGTTTGGCTCTCCTCTTTTCTTGATGAAAATAAGCCACCAGCATTAAGTGTGCAGTTTGTAGAATGCAAACTGAGGTCAGATTCACAAATTCTCAGCTTTTACAAGTGATGGTCTGCAGTGTCAACTGGAAAAGAGAAACTACCTTAGGATTATGATGAAGACATATGGATGGGTTCAGATGGAGCCCAGCATCCTTCCTTGCCAGCAAAAGTTTCTTGTATTTCCAGAGTTCCTGGCCTCTCTACTTAACTAAACTTTAGTAATGGAACAGAACATCTGCTGTAAAGTAGCTCCTCCCCTTAAGGCTTTTTCCACATGGGTTCCTTTTGCTATAACATCCATAATTAGGACCTCATCTGTATCATTTTATAATGTTGCAATAAGACATCATGACCAAGAAGAAAGAATTTCTTTGGGCTTTTGGTTCAAGAGGATTAAATCTATGATGGCCAAGGGGAGGCAGCAGGCAGTAGGCATGGGGGCTGGATCAGAAGCATAAGGATGATGTTTTGAGCACAAAGCAGAGAGAACAAACTTGAAATGCTACAAGGCTTTAAACTATCAGTGTCTACATCCAGTGACATGCTTTCTCCAACAGAACACACCTCCCAAGCCTCTGAAATAGAATCAATTTGGGATCAAATGTTTAAATTCCTGAGACCACAGGGGCCATCACTTCTAAACCAAACTATCACAAGATTCGAGCACTTTTATTTTTTAATATAGGCAAGTACTAAGTTAGCCAAGAAAGCAATCAAGTACACACTAAGATTATTATAAGATGGTGTAAATTAGATGTACAGTGGGTGGATCTGAACAATAAGTGTGTGTTTCTTCTAGGGATATAAGATCAAAGACAAAATGAATGGAATGCAGATGAGATTGGATTTTATTAAACATAATGATTTGGAAGAAATTAACAAAGTCTGGGTTTGAAGCTTTATCTCCTGCAACTTGATTTGGCTTTAGTGGTTTGCTGGCAGCTTTAGAACCGTGGTCCATGTTGACTGAAATGAAGATGCTTCCAACCATGGTAAAGCAGAAGAAATCTGGCTAATTCTTCTTAGGAACACAAGGCCATCAGAACATATTCACAGTGTACTACCTCAATTTACAGTCCACATCTCAAGGTAGCTGGAAGATACTTATCTTCTAAAAGCATTTAGACATCCATTAGTGATGGAGGTTTCAGCATCCTTTAGCAGTTCTATGAACGGCACCCTCTCTAGATCTGTTCGGCCGTGAAGGATTTACTGAGACTATGAGGACCTGGCAAACCCCAGGCAGTTTGGAGTGTTGATTACTAACAAGATGAATTACATTCATAGAAAAGCACACCAGAGGTGAGGCAGTCATTAGATCCTTTCTAATTTACAGTCTGAGTGTCCCTGTCAGCCTAGTAAGTGAGCTACCAATAAATGTGCTGTACCTCTACTGGGGTTTGCCAAAGGTTCCCTATAAAGCTAGATATAGGAATATCTTGCCCTTTGCAGACCAAGAGGGGGAGAGGATCAGAGTACCTTACATAAAAGAGATAATAAAAATCTCAATAAGTGTTCACTGATGAAATTAAAAAAGTATATAGCACTATGAATGTGTAATTTTCTTGAAATAATTATAATCAGGTGAGAAGAGAAAAGAAAGGAGAGTATATTTCACTTAATTCAGGCTCTGAGTTAGTGTTTTCTGTCACCAAAATTGATTGGGAACGTCATCTGTTTAAAGTGGACTTTTAATAAACTTTGTGAATGTAACCTAGTCTATGAAACTCTTTTCACATAGATAAGTATTGCCAAATATTAGCATTGAGACCAGGATCATATCATTTTAAGGATATTCATGACTTAGAATTTATTTATGTAACTCAAGGGCTTCTCTTATATAACCACCATTTGTAGTGTAAAGCAAGGACATGTTTTATAAATACAGAATGCACCACACACACCAAGATAGCCGATTTGATGTACTCAAGAGACACAGGAAACAGGAGATGAAGAGTCTGCCCCCAAGCACAATACTCTGTGTTATTTTATAGTACGTGGTTTATTTTAATACACACAAAAAAGGTATTTGATGCTGTTTCTCACCACAACCACTAGGTATGCACCACACAAAACTGTGTGTGCTCTGCTTGAATACAGCAGGTTTAGCCACAGCATCATCACCACAGATACGTCAGGAATGCACTGTGTTATGATTTCACCATGGCTACAGCACCACTAGCTTCTGCAGCTTCAACATAACTACGAGACTCCAAGATGGAGGTGGACACCATCTATGTAGTTACGGGGTGGGGTCATCATCCATGTTGGTTCTATGCCTTCTAGTATGGCTGCTTTACCGTCACTGATGCTTCAGGCCTTAACTCTCATCCATGCTCTGTAAGTAAGCCTAATAAATCCATGGATTTCCTCAGAATGAATTTTGGTGCAATTGTATATTGGTTTGTCGTAGGGATAGAAAAAGGACAGGTTTACATGGCTTACATTTCCCCAAGGGAGGGACTTTTAGCAACAATAATATTACAGATGTCTGTATTTTTTGACAGAAAAATTCATTAAATTTCTAGAAGGTGAGACTACAATATGGAGTTTGCTGCCTTTCTGGGTTTAATGGCAGACAATAAACTCAAGTTTTCTGCAGGGTACCTTTGGAAGGATAACTCAATAAATAAACTGTAAACGTTTTATGTTTCCACATGTGTTGTAGATTTGTCTAAGGCTTCCCCCTCTGTGTATATTTTAACTATTCTCAGCTACCACGCACAATAGCTGATTTTACTTCAATTACATTGAATTAGTGATTTCTTACCTTCTTTGGACATACACTGAACTGCAATAGTTCCATATTGAACCACACCATTCAGAGATTATATATTTAGTCATTTCAAACTAGTCAAAAATTGACTCCTTGAATAAACAATTGAACAGTATCATAAACATTTTTCAACTCATCCAGAATCCAGAAAAAAAATTCCTCAAAATCACTTGCCTTGTTTTTAAACTGACTATTGATTTTTGCTATCTCTGTTCTAAATTCTTAAAAACAACTGTTCCTGCTAAAATGCTGACACTCTTAAGCTTATTTCTCAGGACACATTTCTTTAGCTGCTAAGACCAAGCATGATTTAATTAATTCACTGTCAGCACATGAATCTTCTTGCTTGCTTGCCTGGCAAATGAGCCACTTGGAACCTACAGTGTCTTTGCATAATTAATGGAATCTTGAATTATTTCATTTGATAAAAACATAATATATAGTGTTATAAATAAAACCTAGTGGTTTTAATTTCCAGAATAAAACTTGTTTGAGTCTTTTAGGTTCAATTACAGATGAGTTGGATCTACCATTCCATCCCACCCCAAACTAGAAGTTTAGAAGAGAAAATTGCTAAGAACCAAGTTGGCCTAACGACCTGAAGACATTACCAGGTTATTATCCAAGTTTCTCACACATCCTTTGTCATGTCTTAAAGATATACACACAACTGCCACTTTTCTCACATCTTCTGGCCATGACCTGATTGTGTTATCAATAGAAAACACATTATACTGTAGTGATAGGAATGACACTCAAAACATTGCTGATTGTAGAGACATCACCGATGTATCCCAATAATCTGCAACATGTTTAGTAAGACCTTGTGAGCATAGAGCAGAGTGTCCCATCTCTTCAACTCAGTTCCACTCAGTCAACTCTGCTACAGAGTCATGAAATCACATAGACCAAATGTACCAACTGAGTACGAAGTTCTCTAATAAAACATTATGGCTATTGTAGTGGTTTGAATCAAAATTATTCCCATAGGCTCATAGGGCATAGCAGTATTAACTGTGACCTTGTCGGAGTGGGTGACCTTTCAGAAACTAGCTAGAAGCAGCATGCAGAAAAAATAAGCTAGTTGGCAAGAATGTTGTGGAGTTCTGTGTTTTCATAGCCAGTTGTTCAAAAACCCAGCACAGAGCAATTTTTTCTCTGAGTTTGCTCCTGTCCCTTTGCTCCTGTCCCTTTCCTGCAGGTACCAATCATGCTGGTAGGCTCTGTCCCCTTGTCATTAGTCAGGCAGGCCTCTGGCCTCTCTCTTCTCTATCCCTCCAGCACCCATGAGATGACAACACTGACCATTTATAGGACAATTGCTAAAATAGCAACTGAGGTGAGACAGAACACTAGCAGCCAAGAAATGAATGCTTTCATCCATGTGCTTAAAAATACCCAGCATGGAGTGACATCATGGGAAAAATCCAGATAAGACTGCGCTTGCCCAGTATGAGGTCATCCGGGCTTTTCTCTTGGATGTACCTCTCTGTACCACATTGAAAGCAAGACCTGCACTCGTTCTCTACTCCCTCCAAAGCACAGCGAGGTATGAGAAATTTTCATTTAGTGACCAGCATTACCTACTTTTGGCCCATGATAACATTGAACTTTCAAGAGAAAAACACTAACTAATGCAACAGCAGTTTATGCAACAACTTGGCATTTTCAACACAACCAAAATCTTAAAGCTTCATTTATTTCTTGAAGAACAGTATGCAAGCTTTTGCTGGGGAAGAACATCACAAAGACAAAAAGAACCAACAGTTAGCATTGTAGCTCTGGCCCCATCTCCACCCTACACCAGTTAATAATGAGCATCCAGAACTGTCAGGTCAGAATGCAAACTGAAATCCATCCAGGGGTAAACTGGGGACCCAAATTCTCAGCAGGGGGATGCAAGAGAAGACTTAGAACCCTTGGATCCAAACAAATATGCAGGAGAAGCGTGGTTGATTCACGTGATGAGAATTGACCATTTTTTGCTGACTGAAGGTTCCGCATATTCCAAGGTTCCTGTGATGGCTTTGAAATGTTTGGCTGTAGGAGCTGTCCTGTGGACTTTGTCAGTATCCTCGATTGAACCCTGTTACGCTGGTACTCACGGTTATCATGTAGAAGTGTGAGTCTGTGCCTTCTTTCCTTCATTGTAAGCTTCGTGAGGGCAGGCAAACCTTGGTTTTCTGTTTGTTTGGGGATTATTTTAAATAAACAAGTTTTACAGAATCTACCACTGGACCATGTCAATGAACAAAGTGTCATGTACTGTAGCTTTTAGGTATAAAACTCAGTACCGTGTACTTTTGTGTAAGCCCTAATGCAGTTTTTTTCAAACTTGCAGTTTGATCGACAGTAAACTAAAATGAAGTTGTATCTTTGGAAGCTTGAGTCTCCTGGAATGAGATTAGGCTGAGAGCTATCTGCTGAATAATCTTGACCAATTTCTTTAAGTTTCTGTACACCTCTGTCTTCTCATCTGAAAAGTGGAGGTTTGATGAACACTGGATTAGTAGAGAAATATTATGAGAAGTAAAGGAACTAGAATATACAAGACACCCAAAGTCTGCAGTGGCACTATCTTAACTAAGCTGCCTGTGGTAGTGCAAAATAATGCATTAGGTAACGATGACAGATCTGTACTTAGACTCATAAAGCAGTGATAGACTAGTAGACGGCCTTTACAACAGTTAAAATGATTATTAATATAGAATGCGTCGATAACATCACATTTTAATTTTACAAACATCAGGATTGGGAGAAAGATACAAGGGGCAATTCACACCAGCAGAAACTCAGTCACTGCATAGGAGCACACACTTACAATTAATTAATCAATTAATCAATTTTACTTAATGTTTTGTATTTCTTTTTGCAAGGTTAGGGCATATTGTTTAATTAATTAACCAACAATATTAAACAATACTAGATAATATGTTAATCCATATTAACAACCTCAAACAATGTATTAATCAGTGATATGTTAATAATTGATACAATTAATATTAAACAATATTAAATGATGTATTAATTAGTTAATTAAATTATATACACAAAGAAACTGAAAACAGAAAGTAAACTAAGGAATACATTTTTTGAATAGTGCCAAATTGGCATACCTTTCAGGATGTGTTGTGGTCAAGTTTCTGCACAGTCAGGTGATGGGGATTTTCTACAGATGGTGGGGGTGTGATATGGCATTGTGGGCTGGGATCAGTGACTGTCTGGTACAACTGGGCATGTGCACATTGAGTATAAGGCAGCTTCCAGAGCAGCTGTGGCTTATGCAACAGGCTTATAAACAAGGAGCATTTTTCCAGATGGGCCCAAGGCTTTCCTAGGTCACAGAAGCCCTTTTCTAGGCAAGTGTTTCTGGGTTTGAAAATCGTTCAGCTAACGAAGCAAGAAGCACCTCCTTAGGGGCTATGTGTATGGAGTAGAGACTGAGAGAATGGCCAGCCAATGTCTGGTCCAGCTTGTGACCCATAAGAGAGCGCCAACCCCTGACACTACTAATGTTACTCTGGTGTATTACAGACAGGAGCCTAGCATCACTGTTCTCTGAGAGGCTTCATGCAGCAGCTGATGGGAAAAATGCAGAGACCCACAGCCAAACATTAGGTGGAGCTTGGGAGTCTGTGGGAGAGCGGGAGGAAGGACTAAAGGAGGCAAAGTGAGTGTATTGGCTGGTTTTGTGACAACTTGACACAAGCTGGAGTTATCACAGAGAAAGGAGCCTCCTTTGAGGAAATGCCTCCATGAGATCCAGCTATGAGGCATTTTCTCAACTAGTAATCAAGGGGGTAAGGCCCAGCCCATTGTGGGTGGGGCCATCCCTGGACTGGTAAACTTGAGTTCTATAAGAAATCAGGCTGAGCAAGCCATGAGAAGCAAGCCGGTAAGTGACATCCCTCCATGGCCTCTGCATCAGGTCCTGCTTCCTGACCTGCTTGAGTTCCAGTCCTGACTTCCTTTGGTGATGAACATCGATATGGAAGTGTAAGCTGAATAAACCCTTTCCTCCCCAACTTGCTTCTTGGTCATGATGTTTGTGCAGGAATAGAGACAATGACTAAGACAGTGATCAAGGATACCACGGAAGATCTATAGACTCAACTAACCTGGGCACATGGCAGCTCCCAGAGACTGAGCCACCAACCAAAGAGCATACATGGGCTAGACCTAGGACCCTACACATATGTATTAGACGTGCAGCATGGTCTCCATGTGTGGCGAAGAGGGCTGTCTCTGACTCCGCAGCTTCCCTTCAGATCCTGTTTCCCTAGCTGGGCTGCCTTGTCTGGCCTCAGTGGGAGAGAATGCTCCTGATCCTACTGCCATGGGATGTGCCAGGTTGAATTGGTACCCAGGGAGGCCTCCCCTTCTCAGAGGAGAAGGAAGATGGGGGAAAGGGAAATGTGAGGGTGGGACTGGGAGGGGCCTGTGATTGAGATGTAAAGTAAATAAGTAAATAAATTAAGGGGAAATGAAAGTGTGTCATGAATAATCTAATCTACATTAGCCCCCCTCTGATGTTCAATGCTTTCTATTCCTAGGAACAACAACAAAGAAGAAATAATGTCATAGGCACTCACTCAGTTCATAATAATAGATCTTAACGTTCTCTGGCTTCCTCTCTCTTTAAACACTAGGGAATGTTTTTATGCTGAGGCTGCAAAATTAGGTTTTAAGGATGATATTTACACTTGATTCTAACTCATTTTTCCTCAAGGCAGAACATAACATACTCTCACACACATACATACACACTCACACACACACAAATACAGACACACACTCACACACATATGCACACACAAATATATACACACATAACACACACAGAAATATAGACACATACACATTCACATACACACACAGACAGACACACACTCACACACACACACACATGTACTTAACAAAGAAACGCCATGATGTTCATCATACAACTGACTTCAGATATAGCTTACAATTTCACCTAAACAATATCTCTATTTTATAAATGAGGTAATACAAACAGTCATGTGACCCACTTTTTTCTTTTTATAACTATTAAGAAGTGAATACATTAATTTTATTGGATATACATTCTTTAAATCTTATTACACTACACAGTCTGACATGTATTTCTCAGTGGTTTTAGTAATGTTGGATATTTATTCAGTATAAATGCAAATTAATTCACGAGATACTTGGTGACATTTCTTAATCTTGTATTAACATATTTATTGGAATTAAAAATGAAGTTGGGTTATTTTTGTCCAGAAAAAGGTTTTATCATTGATATATTTGACAAAGGCATGGGATTTCTCCATAAAGAAAGAGTAGTTTTACAAATATGTGGAGAAAATCTGGAGCTCTGAATTTTTAATGAAAATGTATCTCATAACATGCAATGAGATTAAAAATTATCAATAATAAAGTTGACAATCTGACTGTTTTTACATCAGTGACGGATATTGCTGCCTGCTAGGCTTCTGTTCCTGTCTCACCTAAGGGCTCACTTTGGTGCTAGATTTGGTGCAAAATCCCAGATTTTGGTGGTAATGGTGGTGGTGGTGTGTGAGTGTGTGATCTGTGTGATGTGTGTGTGTGCATATGATGCATGTACGGGCACACACTTGCTGTGGCACTAAGGTCGAGGTCAGAGGATAACCTCAGATTTTGGCCCTCACTTACCACCCTATCTGGGACAGTCTCTTCGTTCCCAGTTGTTGGGCTAGCTGGCTTGCAAACATCAGGGCATCTTCCAGTCTCTGCCTCCACCTCTCTGTAGGAGTACAGAGATGTCACTGCCACACCAGACTTTATGCTTTGTGTGAATTTGGGGGATTTGAACTCGGGTCTCTATGCGCACACTGTAAAGTGCTTTTACCCAATGAGCCATTTCTCCAGCCCTGTACCTTCTAAGCTTAAAGAAAGAAGGACTCACATAGTCTCTGGCTTTCGGCCCTGTTCAGAGGAGCCTAGGTGATGAGTTGGGAGTGGAGAGGTGGTCTCCATTGTCTGGTCCTTTTTGGGACAGTTTATTATTGTTGTTGTTACTTCGGGGCACATCCAGCCAGTAGCACAGTTCCGAGGTGCATTCCACAGGACACTGGGGAGGCAGGATTTTACTGGGTAACTCATTTTGAGTTGGATCTACTTGTTCCTCAGCCTCTTTCCCACAGATCCCAATGTAATCTCAGGGACAATTTGCTAACAGAAGCATTTGCACTGAAATTTTTTTTTTATCATTTCTGTTTGATAAGCTACAAACAATTATTATTTGGAAACAGACCATTGTTTTTTCTGACCAATTGTACAACACCAATAATAACAATAATGACGACTCAACCCAAAAATAGTTGTCACAGTCACAGGAAATAAACTCTCAGAAAAATTTACTCAGTGCAACCTTGGATCTTAGCTTGTTTCAAGGGGAGCAAAGCTAAGATACTGGTTCACTCTACAAGAGTCAGCTTTATATGAAAGAACCCCATGTATCATTATTAGCTACATAGAACATCTTGGAAGATACTCCTGGAGAGAAAGTCTCAGACTTAAACCTGTTAATATGGTGCTCAAATGGGTGGTAGAATTCCTGCCTGTCAAATGGGGCTCAACACATTGATCTGAAAAAGGTATGACAGGATTTGTAGCAAACATAAAGATTGAAATATCTTTGATGGGGCTGAGTTGGCTGAGATTAAAGGCACTGTTTGTTCCTCTAGAGGATCCACGTTCAATTCCCAGTATACACATGACAGCTCACAACTATCTGTAACTTCAGTTTCGGGGAATCGGACTCTATCTTTTGTATGGTTGCCGGGCATGCTAGCAGCACATGTTCATACTCATAAACTTCTTAAGATAAAAATGCCTTCTTGTTGATTGATTACCAGTTATATAAAAACTGACAGAATCTGGATACAATTCCCCAAATAGCTTTCATTTCAATTTGACACCATTGATAAATTCTGTCAGCACTTGTTTCTGTTAAAATGGCAGGGAGGAATAAAATACGTATCAATCAGTGTGGCCATATAGGCAAACAAGGGAGAAACCTCGGTTTTTAAGAGAAACATTGACAATGAAATTTTACTCTTTTGTTGTTGCTTAATAAACTGCAAAGAAATTCACTTTCTAATATAGTTTGTTTATCGTAATCAGTTGTCCAGTAATCTTAGCATGGTCTTATGGTCTTAGAAAACCAAATAAATGTGGCAAGAGAAAATCAGCCATGGTGCTCTTACTTCTTGGTGTTGCTCAAGATTTTCTAAGCCTGTTTGAAATGCAGGCTCTACCAGGGGACATATTCGGTCTTATTTTCTTTCTTCTTCATTTGTCTGTTCTTCGGGGACACCATGTAAGTGCATGGCCTGAAATTATCCCGCAGAAAGCAATAATTCTCCGCATTCTCCCTGGTGTATTTTGTTATCACTGAGTTACATTTAAATATTTTGTTTTGGTGTGTTTTCTGAGTTGTCTAATCTTCCATTAATCCCACATAATGTAGTATCATCTGAAACATTTCTGTTTTAAGGCTCTACCATTTCAATGTATGTTACTTTAGCACATTGCGTCTTTATTCAAGCTTTTCAACAAATACGGTGCAGGAATCTATTTTAATGTCCTTGAATTGCAAGTCGGACTTGTTATCTCTGACTTGGTTATAAAGCTTTCTTGACTGATTTTCATCTTCAGTTTTTGTTCGTTATTCGTCATGTTTTCCTGATTCCCCCCCCCCCCATGCCCCATAATTTCTGATTAGATTTAATTTTACTTCTTCGGACACCAGATAGCTTATTTATATGTAAATTAATGAATACAGAAATAAATTAAATGTACATACAAAAGAGTGTTGTGCTGACATGCAGCAAATCATTTAAAGCTGCTGTATTATTTGGGGGTTTGGTTTAAAAATTTGCCAGGTGATACAGAACACCATTTAGTCGAAGGCTACCCCCACCCCAAGACCTTCTCAATACTTTACTTGATGACCCATTTTCTAGTCTGCCTGGGCACGGGCACTCTTCCCAGCCTTGTTCATGCGCTAAGAGCTGGCTCCCTCTGGTACCTCTCTAACCCCTTCTGATACTCCCTGCCTATACTCAGGTCCCTCTCTTTCCCTGGTTGATGTGTCTCCTCAGTTGACTTCTCAAGAGCGACCCCAGGTGTGTCTTTGGGGAAATCACTCGGAAGCCCTCTCCGCTCTCTTCCACTGAGCTCTGAACCCCAACCCTCTTGAACTCCCTGGAGGTTCCATCAACCCACATGAGGGTCTCTAAAGGACTCCCTTTGGGTTCATTCAAGCTGAGCTTCGGCCCAGAAATACTCCCCAACAGCCAGGTGGGGATATTTGCAAGGTTCGCTGCATTTGCTTCCATCTATTAGAGACAGCTGAGCGTCACTGCCCGCTGTCCAGTGTCTTGAAAAACTGTAGGTTTGCCTATTTCGTCTTGGGGCACACAGGAACATCTGATTCCTATCACCCTAGTTTTGCAAAACGTAGAAATTCTGCCTGCCGATACCTTCTTTATCATTTCCAACTGAAGACAGTTTGGGATCTGCTGTTTGCATGTGAGTATCTGGCGGATACACATCCACTTCTTCTGTCCCTCACTCAGTTAAGTTCGCAGTCCCATCAGGCTTGGTTAAGTATCTCCTGGCTACGCTCATGTTGGTTCCCTTTGTCTTCCAAGCCATTTGCGTAGGAGTGTGGAGCATGGGTCAGTGTATGATTGTTATGTTCTGCTTTATGAGCGAGGAAACAGGCACACGGAACTAAAGGAACTTTTTAAGGTTAGGGTTAGAGGGTGAAAACCGGCAGTCTGAACCAGCTTCCACGGAAGCCCTGCCACCTCCTCTAATACATCTTCCTTCTTCCGGTGTCTCTGCACCACCACGCTGGTTCTGTCCGCTGCTCTCATCCCTGGCTGGAGGCGCCATGAGATTGGTGTGTCTACCTTTTAACACGTCTCTCTGTTGCATTAGAGTGAGCTTCAAAACCCGAAACTGATTTTTCTCTGTTGTGCTTTAAACTCAACAGCAGCACTCGCTGCAGCACTAAACGGGGTCTCCCAGGCCACTTTTCCACTTCAGTAAAAACGGGGTCTCCCTGGCCACTTTTCCACTTCGCTCCTACTCTACTTGTCCTTCCAAAAAGCTATGGTGGTGTTTTATTTGTTTGTTTGTTCGGTTTTTTTTTTGGGGGGGGGGGAGGGTTGCTTGTTTTGTTTTGTTTTCTCCTGCTGTTCTTATGACCACCAACATCTACCGTCAAGTTTCTCTACAAATTCCGTGTCTACTTTGACCCCCTATAGAACATCCCGTGACATCCTGTTGAACGAGCAGGTAAGTTCACTGGCGAAGGCGATCTTGTAAAACATTGGCAGATGGAAGACACGCTTCCAATCCCACGTATCCATTTCTGTGTGCCATGTGAATTAATGCTAGAAGAAACTCTCTGAAGGACAGTAGTCTGTGTTGTGGGTCTAAGTGATGATCCTCTGTCTGCTGTCTTCAGAGGAGTAAGACATTCCTGCCGTTCCTACCTGACTGCTCCTTCGTTCGGCATGGGGAGCCATTATTTGGCGATGTTATTTATTGATGACTCTAGAATTTCGGTTGATTCACTGCTTAGTCTAAGAATGAACTCTTGATTTAGATCTGTTCCTAGTTCATTAACAATGACAAATGGGAAGAATGTAGACCTGACATTTTTAGGTATCCAGCTGTGTGGGGTTGTATCTTAGATAATAAAATACTTAAAGTCCATCGTGCTATAAACCACTTTATGAGAGCAAAGTCATAAGCATTTCGTTAACTGCTCGAAGGACATATTTATCATTCCGGGCACGGGGCAAGAAGGGGGTTTTCTCTGTAAAGAAGTGTGCTTTGCAAAAAGAGTATTGGCTGGCGGTGAATGCAGCTCCCAAATTCCCAAGATGCAACGTAAGAACAGGAGGATTCAGCCATAAAGGCACACAGACAAATGCAAACTGAGAGGCAGGTCTCAAAACTGTCAAGACTGAGGAGAAGAAAGAGTGGTTCCCAGGCTGCAGGCCCTGCTAACAGTGAACCTGAGCGCTGGTTTGGATGTTAAACCACAGGAAGAGCGTCAGTGTCGTGCCTGGCCACGCTTGAAAACAGTCTATTGGTTATGAGGTAGTTATCTTGTGGAGGCTGGGATGAGGAAGTGTGCTTTGCTGTAAGAAGGAGGCCTCTAACCCACTTTTACAGGTCAGTGATGAATCTGAAATTATATAAAAAAAAATGTTCGAAACATCTATACTATACAATAAGCAGAAAATAGATAAGTCAATTAAAGGAGGTGGTTTATATTCCAAGAGGATAAGTTTCTCCTTTATATAACGAGGTAGAAACTCTCACCACATAACTCTAACCCTAACCCTAACCCTGCGGACAAAATCAGAGGCCCTGGGTTCATGGAGCCAGATAGGGGAAGATCTACATCAGGATATCAATACTGTGGTCTGCAGTGTCTGTCTGTCTGTGCCTGTGTATCTGTGTGTCATGGTGTGCGTACACATGAGTGTACAGATGTGAATGCCTATGCAGATGCTGGAGGAGGACCTCAGACATTTTATTTCTAACTCTACTTTACTCTCTTGTGTCAGGGTTTCTCACTGAACCTGGAACTCTGTTTGTTTTTGGCTGGGCTAGTAAGTCTTAGCTATCCTACTGCCTCTGCCTTGCTTTCAAGAGCTGGAGTCACAGGTGCGTGGAACCACATCCAACGTTTTCCATGGGGTCTTGAGATCTGAACTCGGGTCCTTGTACTTGTTTGACAAGCACTCTTGCCCACTGAGCCATCTTCCCAGTCCCTGGTATGCATCTAAAAGCCCTTTCTATGATTTATATATTTTGAATACAGCATTGCAGCTTCACCTTCTACACAAGCATGTTGTTTGCCTTTTTCCAGCTCTGAGGCCTATACATTGTAGGCATAAAGGCAGGTGGCCAGAGAACTCCAGTCTTTTCAAAGCAGTAGCACCGCCAACAAAAGCAGATGATAATTATGGCCCACATTTTACATGAGGAGAGCTAGGCTCAAGGATACTTAGTGATCTGCTGACGGTGCTCCAAGATGAAAGGGGTCCCAGAGATTCGAGTCCATAACCAGTGCCACCACATCCTCTCCAGCCCCTGCTTTTATCATTTGCAGTAGACAGATGAGATCAGGAACTTCTAACGTCTCATGTAGCTCTAACGAGCTGTAATTCGGAGACAGAAGTTATTCGCGTGGAGAATACAGACTAAAAGCAATTGCTGCAAATTACCACTGCAACAAAAAATATTAGCATCGCCGGAGGACAGACGTTCCTCTCTCTAGCTGGAGAGTCACCTGCTGTGTCTCTGTGTGCTCTGAACCCTGTGGCCTCTCTGTTACTCAGTTATATTCTCACAGCCTTTCCTTTGGCTTTTTTTTTTTTTCCTTTTTCGTTTTGATGTCTTTTTTTAGTTAAGAACAACAAACAAGAAAAATGTCTTCCCAGCTTTCTCCATCCCTTCAAATCTAAATGTCAGGAGAAATTTGCTGTATTTACTTTCTCCCTTGTCTCCTTGTCCAGAGTCCCTTTAATTCCCTGTGCCATGACTTAGGTGTACCAAGAGCCACACAAGGCCACCGGTAACATTATAGAGTTGTCACTGGCTTTAGACAACTGAGTCCAGAGACAAGATTCACCTCCCACCACGCTTCTTCCCTTAGCCTTCCAATATGACGTAATCAATCCAGCTAGTTTTGTTTTGTTTTGTTTCTCTGACACCATTTCCCGCATGTTCTCTACTTGTCCTTTTCTTCCCAGAGAGTAAGTGTCAGAATTTGTTCAGGCCTAAGCTTGTCTCCTCACTCTTTTCCCCACACTGTCTCTTCCAATGGCTTTAAAGGTGTGTGTTGTCTACACCATCAGTACCCAAGTCTGAGCTCTGGACTGTGAGCTTACCAGCTCTTGAACTTCTCTGAAGTAAGCATGCAGTAGAAAAAGCTTAAGGAAGGAAGAGGGTTTTTTTTTTTCATCATTTGGCTCTGTGGTGGTAGGAGGCCCTGCTCCTGTAGTAAGTGGTGTCTGGTCACAGGGTGGCAGAAAGGAGCGAATGAGCATGACAGGAACCAAAAGCAAGTGTGAGCATCCTAGGCTCATCACAGTGACATTCTTCTGACAGAAATGCTCTCCTCAGCCTTCGAACTCGCACCACAAGCCAGGGACCAAACATCCAAAACATGAGCCTGTGGTAATTATCTCACATTCAAACTAAAATAGCATCCAAAACTTAATGTGTCTTAAGGGAGTCTACCCTTTACATCCACGTCCGTTCTGTCTTGGTACCACCTGGCTTCCCAGTATGCTCAGCGGCATCACCGTGATTTGGGGCATTCTCCTCAAAGCCTAGTTACTGCTGACAACTTTCCTCCATCTCACATTCAACTGTGATAATAACTTTAACACATTGTGTAATCTATTATCTGAGAACACTCCATATATACAGAATATATTAGAATTCTATCTATTCCCTCTTCCTCCTCCAACTCCTTCCCTCAAGAGTTGATGGTCAACTTGGTTAGATCTAAATTCAACTACCAGATGCACCTCTAGGCAGATGTGTGAGGGTATTTGAAGGAATGATTAATTGAAATGGGAAAACCCTCCCTTGGATTGAAAAAAAAACAAAAACAAACAAACAAACAAAACAACCACAACAACAAAAACATGTTGAGTACTGCCTCACTCTGTTGACTGACCATGGTAGAAATGGTGTGGCAGCTACTCATACATACTCCTGCCCTGGGATTCTTCTACCTGCGGCCATCAGCCAAAATACAACCCTCTTCTCTAAACTACTTCTTGCTAGATAATGATTTCAGCAAAAGAAAGCTGTAGGTGACCTATCCACCATCACCCAAGAAATGTTTAGGCTGGACAAATGGCTCAGTGGTTAAGAGCTGTCGCTGCTCTTCCAGAAGACCTGGGATCTATTCTCAGCACCCACGTGACAGCTCACAACTGTGTACAAGTCAGTTCCGGGGGATTTGATACCTTCATACAGACATGCACTCAAACAAAACACCAATGCATTGGAAATAAAAATAAATAAATAAGTCCAGGGTGGTCTTCTTAAAATACTTTCTGTTTGGAATTACAGATCATATACTTTTAACATACCATGGCACAGAATATACATGACCATTTCCAAGAAGAGGAAAGAAAGAATCATGAAGAAATACTCGGACCAAAGCAAGACAATAACCTAGCAGGGCAAACTCCAAATTCAGCATCTCTCTGCATCTGACATCAGATCACTCTTCAGATTCCCAGCTCCTCCCAGCTTTATTGACTGCAACACACTTCTCTCTCTTGGGCTGGTTCCCCTTCCTGTTAGCAGCTTTCATGGGCAGGTATCACACATAACATTTTGGGGTCTCTAAGGCAATCCAGACTTCCCCTTCACAGCTTCACACAAAGATCTTTCTGAGCCTCTTTGCAGGGACATCCCTTCAGATGCCCGGCCTCTGCAGCTTTCCTTAATCACAGAGGGAGGTTCTACAACCCCTCTCTTGTATCCTTGACTCTAAAGCCAGGACCACATGGCTGAAGCCATCAAGTTCTGCTTGCTGGAGCTAGAACATGGCCTCCTCATTCAAATACATTCTACCAGCTCTCTTTTTATCATTTCCCTTACCCCCTAAAATTGACTGTCCTGGAACTTTCTCTATAGATCTGGCTGCCCTTGACCTCAAAGACCGGCCTGCCTCTCTTCCCCAGTGCTGGGATTAAAGGTGTGTGCCAACATACCAGGCCCTAAAATCGTCTTTAATTTCTGTTCTCAAACTGAAAGCTTAGCTGAGTGGAGTCTTGCCCGAGGTCACCACTCCCTTTATTCCATTTAGCTTCAGGATTTTCTTTACATTTTTATCTCCTTGAGCACTGGACTTAGTTATCTTACATTTCTTGGTGTTCTCTTTTTTTCTCTTCAAACTGTACATTTTGTATTTTTTTTTTCTTTTTCAGCTTGTTCCTTTTCATTACAAATCTACATAAGAATGACCAGTAATAGCAACATGACACAGTCAAAACTAGGCTGCCCGGAAATCTTTGTCAACACCATTAATCCAAAAAATTCTTCAATTTAGCCTCAGGCAAATTTGTCAGACAAGGGTAAAAAGCAGTCACATTCTTTGCCAAAATATCACAAGCATAAGAATAGTCTCTGGGCCACATACTAATATTCTTCCCTTCTGAAACCTCTTGAGCTGGGCCTCCACAGTTCAAATTAACCTCAGCACCATTTTCTTCTACATTTCTACCAAGATGTCCCATTAAGCCTGGCTGAAAGTGTCCTGTCACTTTTCTTGTTCAAAGTCCCAAGGTGGTCCATATTCTTTTAAACAAAAGCATGGTCAGGCATATAACAGCAATACCTTAAGTCCTTAGTGCCAACTTATGTCTTAGTCATTGTTCCATTGCTGTGAAGAGTCACCATGACCACAACAAATCATATAAAAGAAAGCGTTTAACTAGGGCTGGATTAGACTAGGGCTGGATTAGTTTCAGAGATTTAGCCCATTGTCATTATGATGGGAAGTATAGTTGTACATACACAGGTAGATGTGCTCATGAGAGAGAGAGAGAGAGAGAGAGAGACAGAGACAGAGACAGAGACAGAGACAGACAGAGACAGAGAGACAGAGAGAGAGACAGAGAGACAGACAGAGACAGAGAGACAGAGACAGACAGACAGACAAACAGACTAAGTCTGGCTTGGGCCCTTGAAACCTCAAACCCAGTGACATACTTCTCCAACAAAAAACATATCTATTCCAACAAGGTCATACCTCCTAATCCCTCTCAAGTAGTACCACTCCCTAATGAACAAGCATTGAAACATATGAGTGTATGGGGACCATTCTTATTCAAGTCACCATAGATATCAAAGCCAGGTTTTCAATGTTGGTGTGAATGCACAGAGTTCCACATGATCATGCCTGTATATTCACTTTCCCAACAAAGTAATGACTCAGAGGCTCTACTAATCCTCCCATCTCGCTGGAGCCACTGTTCTGTCTTTATACCCTACACTCCCTGCAGACCCCACCATCTCTGCAGACCCACTACCCCTGAAGTTTCTTCTTCCTACAGCTCATAATTACATGATTATGTGTTTGTATTTTGTTTAGTGCCATCCATACAGATGTCAAATTTACAGGGACAGAGGCCATGAACATGTTTCCATAGTAACCCCATACCAGGTAACAGAAGACATTTAAGCATGTATTCAATGAGTACATCAGAGATTCTATTAGAAGAAATATAAGCAAATGTTGCCTAGTTTGGGAGTTTGTACTAATCTGTTTCAGAAGTTCAAGGTGCAGATTTTAATTCCCGGACTAAAGGATTGGCTGTGGATTTTTGGTATCAGTATATATTCATCATTTAGTTCATCATCAATACTCATTTGTGTTCATGAGATGATGCTTGGTATCTGAATAAATTGATTTGAACTTGGAGTCAGTTTCCAAAAACAATGGGATAACAATACAAAATCACATTGCTCACGGTGAGGAATTCTAAATTTAACTAGTGCCCCTTTAAAAGACAAATACGCCCTGCTAAAGCCCATTTTATCTAACTGAGCTGTGTTTGTTTTTTTTTTTTTTTGTTTTTGTTTTTTTTGTTTTGTTTTGTTTTTGTTTTTATTGCTTCTTTTTTTGGTTATTTTATTTTCGTTTCCCGGTTGTGGTAAATATTAAAAAGTGGAAACCTTTTAGCCTGAGTTAAGGCTGGCACCCGTGCGACCACATGGCACTGAGGGGCATCTCTAACTTAGTGGCTCCAAGGTGCCTCTAAGAACTTAGGCATGGTCCACTCCACCACCCCTGCATGTTGTTTTTACTCACTTTACTCTGCTGCTGGGGAAAAAACATGACTTTATAACCATTAACTTATCAAACAGGTTTACATGTTAAATTCTCAACCCACAAATCCTCTACACAATAAGCTTACAACTAGCAGACAAAGATATAAACTTCTCATCCAGATAAGACAAATTAGACCCATAGAAACCCTTAGAAATAATCATAATAATTTGACCAAGCTAAAGATGCGCCAAGAGAAACATGTCTGCCTCCATCTTCTTCCTCTGTAATTCTCTGCCTTACTCTCCTCTTCTTCCATTTTCCTAGACTTTTCCCCACCTACTTCTCTACTGTCCAATCATGTATCACATTGACATCAACCTATAGTCCCCTTCTTAGTCTCTCCTCTACAACCACCCCCCCCCATCTCATACCTCTCCCTTTGCTTCTATGAGGATGCTCACCCACCCATCCACTCCCCCCTTACCTCTCTAGCATCCCCTTATGCTAGATATCAAGTCACCACAGAACCAAGAGCCTTCCCTCCCATTGATGCCTGATAGGGCAATCCTCTGCTACATATGTAACTGGAGCTATGGATCCCTCCATGTATACTCTTTGGTTGGTGGTTTAGTACCTGAGAGCTCTGGTTGGTTTGGTGAGTTGATATTGGTATTTTTCCTATCAGGTTGTAATCCCCTTCAACTCCTTCAGTCCTTCCCCTAACTCTTTCATTGTGGCCCTGGGCTCAGCCAGATGGTTGGCTGTGATTATCTGCACCTGCATTAGTCAGGTGCTGGCAGAGTCTCTCAGGGGACAGATATACCAGGTTCCTGTCAGCAAGCACTTCTTGGCATCAGCAACAGTGTCGAGGTTCAGTGTCTGCAGATGGGATGGATCCCTGGGTGGGGTGGTCTCTGGGTGGTCTTTCCTTCAGTCTCTGCTCAATTGTTTTGTCCCTGCATTTTTTTTTAGACAAAAACAACATTGGGTTAAAATTTTTGGGAAGATGGGCAGACCCATCCCTCAACTGGGGCCCATGCCTATCTACTGGAGGTGGTCTCTACAGGTTCTCTCTCCCCATTGTTGGGTATTTTTGGCTAATGTTATCATCTTCTTTGGGTCCTGGGAACCACTTGCTTCCCTGGCATCTGTGACTATCTAGTGGCTACTTTCAGTTCCCCATTCCCCACTGCTACCTATCTCAGCTCAATTTCCTGACCCTCTGCACTCTCTCCTGTCTCTTACCATACCTGATCAGCCCCCCCCTTTTCCCTCACTCCTCCTTTCTCACTCCCACGTCCCTCCATTTCTCTACCTCCTGTGATTATTTTGTTCCCCCTTCTAAGTAGGATTGAAGCATCCATACTTGGCTCTTCCTGCCTCTTAAGCTTCCTATGGTCTATGAGTTGTATCATGAGTATTCATCACCTTCTTGGTTTTGTGGTGAAGCAATGGTAAATATTCATATTCACTGTTTCTGGAATTCAGAGTTTTAGGAAAACCTCAAAGGATCCTCAACAAAAAAAAAGTCTTTGCTTTGTTTCGTTTTGTGTTGTGTGGTTTTTTGTTTTGTTTTGTTTTCTTGAGGCAATATTTCTCTGTGTATCCATAGCTGTGCTGGAACTCACTAAGTATACCAGGCTGTCCTGAACTCAGACATCTGCCTGCGTCTGCCTCCTGAGTGCTGGGATTTGTAAGGCCACCACCAACCCGTTCCTGGTACTGGGGTTTGTATTTGCTATCATGTGGTGTTTAGTTGGGGTATTGTCTCTCTCTTCCCAGTTTAGGGTATTCCATTCAAGTGTTTTAAAATATATGTATGCATTTTAGGAAACATCTATAGTAGTAGGTTTCCATATGGCTTTTAAGGCTAGTTATCCTTCTTTATATTCCCTTCTGAACCCCTAACTCCATTTAACCCTTCCCATTCCATTACTCTATTACACTATATTCTATCTCCTCTCCTCCTCACATGGTTCCTTATGAGTTTCTTGGTGTCTGTAGACATTCCTAATGAAGGCTATATATCTAAAGAGCCAAAGCTAACAGTCACATATGAAAGAGAACATGCAATGTTTGACTTTATGGTTTGCACAGTAGAGGTATGTAAACCTACACATACAAATAATTAAATAGGAAATGCTATACAGATAGAAGGTAGAGAAGCTAGGATGAATGGTATTGCAGAGAGCCCAAAATAAAAAAAAACAGATCCTTGGGCAGCTTTGATCCCTGGAACTTGACTGCGTGGTTAGTAAGTTGAGTCACAGGCCTCTCAACAACATGCCCGTTATTTTGATGATGTCAATTATTGGAAACATACATCCAAGGATTAAATTTATATTTATCTCCATAAGCAGATGCTTAAGAATAAATAACTTACATAGCCCTGTCTATTAGGAAAATTGAATTTGTGTGTATGAGTATGTGTGTGTGTGTGTTTTATCATCCCCATTGCCCCTCCCCGAAATACAGATACATGAATATTCACAGTGCCTAAGAGAGCAGTACAAAAGGCCCCTCGAGAGGCAAATGAATAAACAGTGGCCTCACCATATAATGAAACTCTACATGGTAATAAAAATGAAGTATGGTGCATACAGGAACATGAATAAATCTCAAAGGTGTGCTAAATAAAACAAATCAGACCCAAGAGAATTCGTGCTGTGCAGTTCCGCTTACATGGATTTATGGAATAGGCTACTCTGATCTGGGGTGACAAGAAGCAAGCCAGTTTGCCTAGAGCTGGGGACTCCAAGATGACTGCCAGGCAATGTGGCAAGAGTGAAATTTGGAAGTCGATGATTGGTTCTGCATCCTGATGTAGGCACTCAGGAAAATTTATTAACTGGTGCATTGTATACAATGTAAATTACAGCTCAACCAAGTGGGTCCAAAAGAGAAGGAAGGTTAGGATGGTAGAGACAGAAACTCTTGATTCTTCATTTGCTTAAAACTCAGGTCAGGTCTCACTACACGTGATCTCCCTCTCCAGACTACTTTACTTCCCAATTAAAAAAAAAAACATTAAGTGATAATAAAGAACAACCATGTGTTTTCAGAAGTTGACATTAATCATCTATTTCTAGCTAAAATTATAAATAATAATTTTTTAAACTACGCTTTTATACAGTTTCTCATTATATAGACCAGATCTCAAACTCTTGATCCCCTGCCTCAGCCTCTCAAGTATAGGAATTCCAAGCCTGTGTCACTATGCCTAGCCCAAAATTGTATTCCAGTGTCACTCTGATCCTCACTGGGGTTATGACCACAGCTAAGTAAACTGGGTCGGCTGCTGATCTGGGAGCTGTGTGGTGAGGGGATCCTCTCCTCTCATTTCTTATTATTTTCTCCTTGTTATAGGTAGGGGAGGGGGGTCTGCTCTCCTCAGCCACAGTTCATGTCAACATCTGCTGCATATGAATGATGGACAACCCTGAGCTCCCCATTTATATGGATGTGGGCTTCAGGGGTAATTCAGCATCTACTTCATTCTGTAATTTTAAGACAACAGGACTCAGTGTTGGGAGCCTTGCTGTACATCAAGGACATTTCCTAGTCTCTTGACTAGGTATATATGCAAATGAGCTGAACAATGGGAGGGAAGAGGGATAATGTAAACCCTCGGGTTGGGATGAGAAAGCCAAGGACCAGAGGAACATGGGATACACTGAGACCCTCAAGAGAGATGCTCAAAGTTAAAGGAACCACTTCTAAGTATCTTGTTGTAAGTTCACCACCAGCTGCTGACCTAACACTTATCACTTGTCCTAGATTTCTTACTGTTGCTATGACAAACACCCAACAAAAGCAACTTTAGAGGAAAGGTTTTAATTTGTTTCTCTTGGTGACAGGTTACAGGCCACTGCCAAGGGGAACTCACAGCAGGGACTTAAAGCAGCTTGTCACCACAGTCAAGAATGAATTTGTGCAGATCTATTTACACTTAGTATTCCTGACACTTGGGCTGTTTAGGATTCTCTGCCTAGGAATGGTGTCGCTCATCGTAGGCTGTGCCTTCCCACATTCATTGACATAATCAAGACCTACAGACATACCCACAGGCTGACTTGATATAAAAAAAAAATCTCTTCTTGAGAATCTTTTCTCTGGTGATCCTATATTATGTCAAGCTGACAACTAAACTGATTAAGATGAATCATCACACCAACTGTACTCATGGGACATGTTTTATTTCAAGTTTAACAACATTCATTATACAGCATGCTTAGGAGAAAAACATTTTAGAATCAAGGTATTTTTAAGATTATAAAATATTTGCATGTATTTAGCTACTGTATTAGTCTATGAGGACTTATGCACTGTACAATGGCAGTAAAGTTATACAATGCTTTAAACAATTTTATGCAAAGAACATATGAAGTTTTATACCTGTGGTATTGTATTGGTGATAGGAAAGTATTTTGACTTCCTTCCTATCTCCAACAAAGGCTGATCAATTTACAGTGGCCAGAACAATTGTTTCTAAACATTGGTCAATTCACAGGACCCTGTCTCCTTAATGAAGGAGAAAAGAATGCATGTAAGGCTTTACTTTTTAAGATATGTGTTATGATTTTTCATAGTGGCTGTTCTTAAAGGTACTCATGTCCACTTGCATAAGTCAATATCATGAAGACAGCAAAAGAATACTCAAATAATTTTTGAAAATATTTTCGCACCAGTTTAACTCTAAGCTATCACAAACCACACAAAGGCAGCCACCAGAGTTCTCTCTTTCTCTCCCCCCCTCTCTTTGTGTGTGTGTGTGTGTGTGTGTGTGTGTGTGTATGTGTGTGTTTGTACATTTTCCTTAAGAATGCAAGAATCGGGCTGTAGAGGTAGCTCAGCTGTTAAGAGCACTGCACCGACTGCTTTTCCAGAGACACTGAATTCAGTTCTCAGCAACCACATGTAATGGCTTATAACCATCTGTAATGAGACCTGACGCCCTTTCCTGGTGTATCTGAAGACAGCCACAGTGTACTCATATACATAAAATAAATATATAATTTAAAAAAAAAAAGAATGCAAGAACCATGATGAGTTTTCACTTACATAACAGTCCACTCTCTTCCCCAATATTCCATCTCTTCTTGTGGGCATCCCGTATCTCTCACCTCTTCTCTTTCCTCCCATCTTCAGGCCTTAGAACTTTCGAATCTCTGGTCTGAGTATTCTCTTTACCCAGCTCTTTCCTCCTCAGCCTTCAAATTCAGCTCAAGGGTCCTCGATTCAGGAACACTGCCTGCTCCCATTAGTCTGTAAACCCAGACATCCCAGGACTGTGTTTCTTCTTGCAAAGCAGCCTGCCTGGGCTTGTTTCTGTGGGTTTCTGTGGTGACTTGATGAGGGGCTGGTTCTTCCTCTAGACTAAAAACTACTATATGCACAGCACTGGGCACGGTAGGCACAGTGGGCACACGGCAGTCTATGAACAAAACAAATAAACATTTCAACTATGTTTTAATCATCTTATAAGGATCAGAACTTAACGTCCAGGATGTGTCAGGATAGTTCCCAGCACAGCATTCTTTACTGGTGACCCTGAGCAGCAGCAATGAAAATTAACAGTGGTCACTCCAAGCTGGAGTGTGCTACTCCAGAACAGAGTTCTATCAGTTAGGTAGTCCGGAGTACTCTGATCTCCAAACAGCAAAACAATAGCTTCATGGTACAAGCTGTGTCCGGCTCCTCAGCACCATGCTACAGGCCTAAAAAGGCTGATGGAAGTTTGTGGGCCGAGAAATTGGATTGTAGTTAGGATGCAAAACTCAATGGAGTTTTCTTTCCAGTCTTTAATCTCATCTGTGCTTTCCTTTGTGGAAAGAACTCACTCTGAGCTTCTATTGTCTACTGCCAAGAGCTCCCTTGTAAGAAAGGCTCCAATGTGCAGTGTTTTGGTGAATGTCCTCTGTGGCGCTCACTTGAGAGGCTCCTTTTTGCTAGAAGAGTCTGTTGAGGCTTTCCTTCAAGCACACGACTTTCCTAAGAAAAACGTCTGCTGCCATCTGCTGGCCAAACGTACATCAACATGTTAGTTTCGTCTGATAAAACCCCAATGCGGGTCATTTGCCCAAATTGGCACATTATACAGGGTTTACATTGCTGGTTCCTTATTGGAAAAAGTTGCCACATCTGTTCTTGCAATTTGGAGAGTGTTTGTTTTCCTAAACAGATACCTTTCTTTAACTGCCTTCAAGAAAAATACAGTTTGTGCGAGGTTCATTTTTTAGCTAAAAGAAAGATTGGGGGGGGGGTTGTAAATAATTAATTAAAAAAAATAGAAGCAGAGAGAATTGTCCAGACATCTTCTAGGCCCTTCCATCTCTAACATAGGATTTTATGATAGTCTGAGGCCACTCCTCATGTGTCTGACCCACAGTGAGTGCAAACTAATGTAGTCAGTTTTAACTTCAAGAACAGCCCTGCATTCCTACCTCCTTGACCAAAGCCCAAATAGATCTATGTTGGTGTGGATACTGCTAAATGACTCTTTCTTCTTCTTCTTCTTCTTCTTCTTCTTCTTCTTCTTCTTCTTCTTCTTCTTCTTCTTCTTCTTCTTCTTCTTCTTCTTTTTCTTCCTCCTCCTCCTCCTCCTCCTCCTCTTCTCCTTCTAATATTTATTTATTTATTTATTTATTTATTTATTTATTTATTTATTTAATGTATGTGAGTACACTGTCACTCTTTTCAGACACACCAGAAGAGGGCATTGGATTCCATTACAAGTGGTTGTGAGCCACCTTGTGATCTCTGGGAATTGAACTCAAGACCTCTGGAAAAGCAGTCAGTGCTCCTAACCACGGAGCCATCTCTCCAGCCCCCGAATCATACCTCTTAACCTTCCACTCCTGAGTGTGAGGAAAACTGGAGATATGATGTCTGACATCCTCACAGGCCATGCTAGAACTGAGATTCCAACTGATGGCTTGAACCAATACAAATTCCACATCAGAGAAATTTACACCCTCATCTACAAGAGCTGTAAGATCAGCTGTGTACAAAATAATCTCCACTTATGTAGGCACGTGCAGAGCAGAGAGCAAAGGCAATTTCCATGGAATATGCCAATCTATGCATAGGCAAGGTCTGTCTGCCTCATACTCTACAGAGAAACTGACAATGAAGGCATCCTTTAGGACACCAGCACCCTTTATTGACACCAGGAAACACAGCTCTCTATCAGCCAGTGCAGAGAAACACCCAGGAGGTAGGGATCAGGGTGTTCCTTGCTCTACTGGGTTTGTTACCAGAATTCAGGTCAGTCTAAAGGGCCCACAGATGACTCCATCCAAGAGCCTCTTTTTACTGGGGAATGAAAAAGACCATCATCCTAGCTCCCTGGAAACCTGTCTATTCCTGTTTGCCTTTGGAACAAGATGTAGAACTCTCAGCTCTTCCCACATCATGCCTGCCTGGACACTGCCATGTTCGTGCCTTGATGATAATAGACTGAACCTCTGAAGCTGTAAGCCAGCCCCAATTAAATGTCCTTATAAGAGTTGTCTTATTCACTGTGTCTGTTCAGAGCAGTAAAACCATAACTAAGACCAGGTTATTATGTTTCCCTGGCACTACTGTGCTAGTAAAGTGAAATATAGGTTGCCTGTCTCCACATCCCCTCCTTTTCCTAGAACCTACAGATTGACCAATGCATAGAATCCTTCCAAGACCGGAAGATAGAGAAATGCCCGTCTTAGCAAGTTGTAATTCCAGAACTAAGCAAGTGGAGTTTTAAGGAGCCAAACGGAGAAGCATCACGTCATCAAGCAATGTAACCCGGGTAGGTTGCAAGTGCAGCATTTGTCTTTCAAATGAGCATTATTATCTTGACATGAAGACAGTTCAAGCACTCAGAGGGAGCAAGCAGACAGGCTTTGTTTTCAGTCAAGTGAGGGAGGTATGCAACCCCCACACCCCCCTCTCTTACACACACACACACACACACACACACACACACACACACACACACACACGGAGTGATAGGGTCATAGTCACCATTACGGCTGACTTAGGCATCCCTTTGCAACAGAATATGGTCTGTTTCCACTCCACTTCTGCCCCCACCCCCATGTACACATCCTTAAGGAATGTGATCTCTGCTGAGATCATGGGCAGGAAATGACCTTGAGTAGAGCTACTTGGTGCCGTTCCTTGAATAGTCTGCTGTTAGCTCCCCTAGACTGTCAGATATGAGGTGGGAAGGGCTGGCAGGCTTCAGCTGTGCAAACAGAAGCCACCAAAGGATGCCAGAAGAGAAAAAGCTGGTAACCAGAGCTGTTTACGTGTGGACCGAACACAACCACCCCGACCCCTGAAAAAGGTCCATGATGCCATGACTCGGACAAATCCACGTTCGATTATTATAGCTGACATTTTCCAGAACTATTTCAATGAGCCTGTCATCACTATCTCAGGGCTCCCACCTGGGAAGAGCCTCAGCATGGCTTCCACTGTGGAAGTGTGTGCTCTAGCCTGTGTTAACACTTCTGGCATGAGAAAATCTTGGATGTTTACCCAACCAGCCAGCTTTCTGGTCTTTATGTTACACTGGCAATAATGAAGCAAAACTCAGTTTGACCCTGATCCAGCTTCCCTTGCAGGCTCAGATCCCCATGGGTCAGTTTCATGGGGACAGTTTGGTCCTTCACCCCCATGGCTCTTTAAACTGTTTCATGCCCTCCTGAGTAACTTTCTTCTCTTCTGTCCCATGTCTTGTTAGCTTTCCCAGAACCCTTCAGCACTTCCTAGTTGTCTCCCTCCGCCTTACCCCTAACCACCCCCACATGACCACCGTAGTACCACCCAGAGCTCAGTCTAAGGCACATAAGCCACTAGCTGCCTCCAGAGTCATCTTTCAAACAGATCCCATTTTGTCCAAGTGCTCAACACTCCCTCCTCCACCTCCTCTTCAAGAACAATCTTTACTCACTTTTCAGGCAGATCTGCCAGATCTGAGTTAGACCATACCCCTTGCCTTGCCAGGGACCATTATTTCAGGCTTTCTTTCTTTCTTTCTTTCTTTCTTTCTTTCTTTCTTTCTTCCTTCCTTCCTTCCTTCCTTTTGAATTATTTATTATATGTGAGTACACTGTAGCTGTCTTCAGATACAGCAGAAGAAGGCATCAGATCCTATTACAGATAATTGTGAGGCACCATGTGGTTGCCGGGAATTGAACTCAGGACCTCTGGAAGAGCAGTGAACTATCTTAACCACTGAGCCATCTCTCCAGCCCTCTGTGGCTATTTCTGATCTCCATACTCTTACCTTCCAGTTAATCATGCCCTTTATTCATATGCATATCTTCCTCCTCTATTCTGAAAGCTCGGATAACAGATCTCTGCTGCCTTTTACCCTTGATTTACTACAATACCTACCATAAAGTAGGCATTCTAAACTTGTTTGTTGAATGAAAGATGGGATAAGGCACCCACCACGATAAATTTTCTTACTGTGCTTTGTGTCTTAACAAAGGATCAGAGATCCTGAATCCTCGGTGAAAGGAAATCTATTTGGTGCAATGTTTGGCAATAAAATGCAAAGTTTCATCTATAAGGTCTGCCTTTTACCATAACAATATGCTGGGCCAGATGTGGATATTTTATTTTTCCTAATTAGAAAATAGTCCCTCCTAAAACTTACAGTTCCACAGAAAATGTGCAGCTGGGGAAGGTTTTAGGACAGCCAAGTGCATCAAATGTACTATAGTTTCTTCAGCAGCAGCTCCACCTACAAGTTTGTCATCAAGATCAGCAAAACATGAGTCCCCAGGGTCATGAACTGGAAGCAGAAGACCCAGAGTGTCTCCTGCAGGGCATGGCAGGTAGATATGGAAAATGACTAGTATGCCTGCCAATATGATTACCTGAAGTGTTAAATTAAAAATCCTGCCCAACCCTATGGAGCTGTGTGTGGACCACTAAAGAACCATTTGCAACTGAGAGCAGCACGTTTAGTTTTGTTCCTCTGATCATAGTGTTTTCTGCTTGGACAGACAGATTCCTCATTGTGTCTGGAACAATCGCAGCATTCCAAACACAAAGCAAGCCAAAACAGCCCGCCCCAGGGCCAGCTCTTTCAACCATCTATCCTCAACAGCCCTGAGCTCCAGCCAGTTCGAGGACCCAGTTTCCTGCCATTGTTAGCACGTTGGGCCTGGAATTCCATCCAAATGGGTTTGACCCCTCTACTAACAGCGCATAGTTGCCTGATTAGTATATTCCTGTGTTTGGATGGGAAGTGGCAGGCCTGGGGGAGGAAAGGGCAGAAAGACAAAGGAAGTCCTAGGGAAAACAGCTCTGACTCCATGCTGTCAGGGTAAAATCTGACAGCTCTGGCTTCACTCATGTGTAATGGGAATAAACACTCATGCATACACAAAAACACACACACACTTGTCTTGCTGTGTCTGTCTGATTGAAGTGACTAGTTAAGGAATAGCAGGCATATCTCCCTCAATTAGCAAAATGATTGCAAAGGCTATCCTGTTTAGTCTCCACAAGAACATACACAGATTATAACCTCTGTAGTTGCCCCAAGCTGTTCCTTCAGTCTTTTGTTGACTCTCTGGCATTAGGTGACCTGGCAATTCCTAGATTACATAAGGCTGAAGCCCTTCTCAGGCCTTCTGGCCACACCCTGGTTTATTTGTCTTTTTTAACTTCTTTAGTGCAATACTTTCTTATTATGTTTATCTCTTCTGGAGTTCTGTTATTTTGATCAATTCACCATTCCTCCTAGATCACACACACAAACACACACATGAACACACACACACACCCAACTATACACACACACACAAACACACATACACACAATCACACACATACACACATACAAACACACACACATGTATACACCCAAACACATATATACATACACACACACACATACATATCAATGACTAAAGGGCGAATAAAATAAAATAAATTCACCATGTAAAATCCAGTGAAGTTATCAAGATTAAAAATCTTACATACTTTACAAGATGCCAGCAAGAAAATGAATAGACAAACTGGGTTTGTTGGCTTCTACCTCTAATTCCAGCATTTGGGAGGCCACTAAAGAGTGCTGTGGATTCAAGTTCAGCTTGGGCTCCAGCCTAAGCTACAAAGTGAGATTTCATCTCAAAACGTCAAAACCAAAGAGAAAAGACAGCCCACAGTATTGAAGACAGTTTTCCCAAATCATGCATCTCGTAAGAGACTTGTATGTAAAGTAGATGGGGAGCCATCACAACCCCAGAAGGGCTCTAGATGCACCCCAAAAGGGAAGCAGATGATCAACCCATATTATAAAAGTTGTTCAGTGCCATTAGCCATCGAAAATGTGCTAGCTGAAATAATAAGGTGTCACCTTAGTTTCCGGAAGATGGCTGTCCTAAAAAGGACAGACAGTAACAAGCACTGTTGAGAAAGTAGAGGAATGAGGCATTGAGGCAGTGTTAACGGGATGTAAATGCAACAGCAGCTCTAGAAATCTGAGCAGTCATTCCCGAACAGGTTAGAAACAGGGTCACCCCATAACCAAGTAATCCTGCTACGAGGTGTGTACTCAAAGAAACGGAGATACATGCTCACAAGAAACTGCCCATGTAAGTACACATCAGCAACATTTATCACACATTGATGTTAAACGCAACGCCTGTAACTGATGACTGGCTCATCAAATTATGATATATTCACTCAATATATTATTATCCAACAACATTGGGAAATTTAAGTAGCAATGCATGCTACAGTCTGGGCAGGCCTTGGACGTTTACTAAGGGAAGGGATCCAGTCATAAAGAATGATGTCATTGTATGCAATGCTCGGAACTGGCAGACGACAGAGGCAGAAAGTAGGTTCACTGTTGCCTAGGGCTAAGAGAACAAGCATCCTGAATAGATGTGTCTGCAAAGAAGGGCACACATGGCCAAGAGAGAGTGTAGGAGGCTGGCAGCTAAGGGCTACGGGCTTTCACGCTAGAATAATACACAAGTCTGTATTAAAAGCCACTATTCTGTGTGCTTTAAATGAGCAAATTTGACGTCATACAGCATCTGAAACTGACTACTCACTGAATACACCCGATTTATATACACTCTGAGGCTAATTGAATTTACTGGGAGATTTAATTGAAATAGTACTGAGATTCAAACCAAGACTCTCACAGTCTTGTCCCTACGTTGACCCCACTAGAAACAGCCAAGGCAGGTCCCTTCAGACCAGCTGTTGTGTTCCCACCTGTCAAGTGGACAGATTCTTCTTCAAAAACCACCGACCTCCGAAACAATTGTGCTGATAAAATGTGCCTGACTGTTCTTTGAACCCTCCAGAAGTTATCATGGCCTTTTCTTTGGTTTTTCAAGATCCCACCAAAGGCTCCGCTGGGTGGCTAAAATAATCAGTTAATTGTGTTTGATTTCAATGAAAGCAATGTGTTTTAAATTAGCCTGATAATAGCCTTTTCTGTGCACCGAGGTGGGAGGTGGGGTGGAGGCTTTTGTCCACTTGGAAGTAGGGCTCAGTGGGGCCTGTGTTTGGCCTGAAAAGCCCCTTCGTACTCACCTTAAGAAGACGTAGAAGCCCCCTTTGGTCTCCCTTTATCACCTGAACCCATGCCAAATCTTGTTCCTTGGTGCCCCTGGAACATGGCTGTGTGCCCGTTAGCTGGCTGTACACTATTTTTGCCCTGTGAATGAATCTACTACATTGCCTCATTTTCTTTATTGAGGTGAGCTTTATTGTTTCTGACTTTTGTAGGCTTGATGGTGGTGGGTGTAGGGTATTGTATCTCCCAAGTGGCCACGTAAGATTCACAGGCATGTGTCATACGAAAGTTAGCCAAGGTTGTATGGAAGGTGACCAGAGCTTGTCTACAAGCCTGCATATTTATGAATGTGGAGAGAATGTTGTTTTCTCTTTTCCCTAGTGCTCTGAAGCTTTGTGGCTTTATACAGAAAATTCTCTTTTCCCATCAAAACACATATCTATGACTTAAACTACACCTTCATCCAAATGCTTTCTTTCCTCCAACACTTCATGTCTACCTACACCGATCCCCTTTTCCTAAGTCCCATTATAACATGACTGTCTCAGTCTAATTTTTTTTGTTGCTATAACAAAATACTTGATGCCAAATAACTTATAAAGAATGAAAATTCACTTGGATCATGGCCTGAAGTATGGAAAGTCTAGAATATGGTGCTGGTGTCTGGCCACTGCATCTGTTTACAGTGGAGAAGTGCAACACATGATCAAACCAATTGTACCAGTTCAAATCTCTGTTGTCATAAGACCACTAATGCTATCTGGAGGGACCCCCCATGATGTCAACATATCCTAATTACATCCCCAAGCCCACTTCCAAATACCATCATCAAATAAATTTGAGGACTAGGCGTCCAATACATGAGCACTGGGGGGACACATTCAAACCACAGCAGTCATGGTCAACATAAGACACTGGTGGCTAGTTGTTTAGCACTTGCTGTGATGGCTAGTCTTTATTGTCTGCAAGACTACATCTGTAAGCAACTAGGATCTGAAGATCTGGGGACGTCTGAGATTTCCTAGATTAGATCATTTGAGGTGGGAAGACCCACCCTAAATCTGGACCACACCTTCTGGTTGAAGCCAGCATAGAGGACAAGAGAGAAGGAAGCTTTTGCCTTTTGCCTGCTTACCTGTGTTCTCACTGGCAAAATTTCACGCTGAGGCATGCTGAGGCCCTGCTGCTGAGGCATTCCTTCACTGACATTAAAACTTACTTCTTCAGGATTCCAATAAATATTGAAGACTAGATGCTCTCTCTAGGACTTCCCTGAGACTCTAGTATCATACTGGACTACTGACACATCCTGTCTGCCCTAGCTTGAGTCCACAGATGGACTTCCCAGACCACAAACTGTATGCCACTTAAAAACAAAAAATTCCATCTATTGAGCCAGATGGCAGCGGTGCCCACCCTTAATTCTAGAACATGGAAAGCAGAGGCAGGTGGATATCTGAGTTAGAGGCATCCTGGTCTACAGAGTGAGTTCTAGGACAGCCAAGGCTATACAAGAAACCCCGTCTAGAAAAAAAAAATCTATTGATGTAGATACATATGAATATATGTAAATACATATTCATTCTATCAATATATTCATCGTCTATCTGTTCTGTTAGAGAACCCTGGTCATGCACCTGTGAAACCATCATCTTCCACTGGTTGCTAAAGTCAGATTGAGGCTACTGTTTCTCTGATATCTCCCTCCATTCTTGGCACAACCACAACAGGCTTAAGTCACTGGCTTTACCCAAAATGGAGCTTGGGGGGACATCTGCAAAGACAAGACAGTCCAAACAATGTGATCCTCTAACAGATTTCTGAAACAAGAGTAGAACTTTCTCCTAAATGCTATGTTCATGCTCTGCTTATAATCCAGGTATAAGGGTACTCAGTGAGGAAGCATTTCCTAAATGAAGAAAGTGTCATCACTTTCTTTTTCCAGTTCTTCCATTGGGAGAAGGGAATTCTTTCCAGAGTTTTCCTTGCTTCTCAGCTGGGGTCTCTTCATCAAGAACTTAGATCAGACCTTCAAGTACTGACCGGCCATATCTTGACTATGTTAATTGAAGTGGAAATATCTACCCTAAATGTATGTGGTACCTTCTAGTGGTGGCCCAAACTAAAGGATGTCCAAGGATACAATTTTTGCCTTGTGCCTGCTTGCCTTCACACGTTACTGATGAGCTGATGGTAGTGTTGCTACCACTGCCATGGCTGCATCAGAACCCAGCTTCTTTATCCTTTCAACTTGACCTGGGGACCGGTTTCTCTCCAGGAGTTCTCCAGGTCCTCAGCACCTGATTGGGATACTGAGACAGCCAGCCTTACCTAACAGACTGAACAGTTACCATTTTTCATTCCCTGAACATGAAGACAGCCATTGTTGACTTCCTATACCAAAATGTGTGTGAGCCAACCTAATAAATCCCCCTTTACTATCAGGATACCCCGAGTACTGGGACTGGAGGAAAACCAGCTAAACCCTCAGAGCATCTGGGGTTCATCTTCTATAGCTCTCCTTCTCCCTCTCCCTCCAACCCACCATGCGGGGGGATAGGGAGGTCCCCACTATCTATGCATCCTGGAGACTGTGGGCTCTTACATGAATGCACAGTGGTGCCATTTAATACAGAAATATAACTCACAATGACCCATCAGACTTTTCCTGATTTCTAGTCTATTCATGTCCTTTTGTGTCTTATCAAACCCAGAGAAGTTACACAATCACCCAAGGCAGCCCTTCACCATGACAGGAAATCACCAAAACCTTGTTTTGAACATTGTTCTCAAATGTTAGGCCCTTGCTTTCTGCTGCACAGGCTTTCCCCCCATCTCTAGACTCATTTGGAGCTGTGCTATAGTCTAAAGTCCTCAGTTAATGAATGAATCCCCCCCCCCCAAACAGTAGTGGTTTAATGTGCCCTTTATCGGCACCAGTATTCCTGATTTTGAAAGGAACCATCTGTGTGAGCTACAGTGGATGTTGGGGAATACTCCTCTATGATAGGTTTCCAAGAACAAGCTCTGTTTCCAGTCTCCTCAAGCAAGGCACGTGTCCTGACACAACTCAGCATCCCCAAAACAAAATTTAAACTTTTAAGGGTCATAGATGATCCTCTTGTATTCAGACAATAGTATTTGAAGGAGGGGATAATAAAAAATATCTGAAAAGGTTTTTCCCGAAACTAGAAACTGGAGCTTACTTAATGTCTGGAATATCAGATGCTCAGTGTCATGTGACACTCGTTCCAAGGGCCTCGCCTCTGGTCAGTTTGGGAGTATTGGACCCTGTCCTCTTGGTGCTACTCCAGCTCATGGTGCATTTGCAGGGAATTGAAAGAGGAGAATTTTCCCTTTAAGCACTACTACCCTGATGAGTTTTGAAAGACACAAAGTCAAGAGCACAACTCGCCTGCCTCAACACCCCCCTTCTTTCCCACTCACCCCCCCCAAGAATTGATGTGTTTATAAAAAGATAAAGAGAGTTGGTGGATATGTTCTATGGAGGTGTGATGAGGTGTGGGGGAAGGGGACGCCTCTGGTGAGCCACACAACAGTGTGGTATAGAATAAAGTTTATTTGGGACATGGGAAAGGAAGTTAAGGGGGACACAGGGGAGAAGTAGAGAAAAAAAGAGTAGAGGCCAGCCATAAGCAGTCCTAGGTGGAGGGGTAGTGGAATAGGAAGAGAAGGGACAGGAAGGAAAAGAGAAAACAAGAGAGTAAGAGAACAAGAGAGTGAGGAAGGGCAAGAAGCCCCTTTATAGTTTTAGGCATACCTGGCTGTTGCCAGGTAACTGTGGGATGGAGCTTAGACAGAATGCTGACACCAGCACCCAGGCCCTGCACCTCACCCTTTCTTGTGAATGGTCTGCTTTGTTTCTTCCCCGCATCTTTCTCACCCATGGCCTCTGTCTAACCAAAATCCCACTTACCTGACCAAGTCCCATCTCAACACTAGTTAAGGAGCCAGACAGTCCACCTCATGAACCCTAACAATGTGGAGCCCACCAGAGCCCTGTAGGGGAGAGGCAAGATGTTTCCTGTTTCAAGGTTGTCCACTCCTCTAAGCATGTAACCAGCTCTGTCAATCCCTCAGTAGTGGGCCAACAGTTCAAAGAGGGCATTGACAGGATTGTGTGTGTGTGTTAAGCTCAGCTGCCCTGGGGTGATGGTAACGGTATCTTTGTGATTTTGAAAAACAGTGTCATCTACATGAATCTCATTTTCCATGTAATCTATAGAGGAAAATTAGTGCCTAGGTTTTCTGCCCACCCTCTCTTTCCACCCCCTCCTCTTCTGCCCAAGTTTTAATGGATCAGATGGAGTGAAGACTATATTTGCTGTTCATATTTGTTTGAACACTTAGGTTCTGTGAAAATATTTGCCTCCCAAATTCCCAATGACAGACAGATGTCCTAACTCATTGCTGTGTGTGTGTGTGTGTGTGTGTGTGTGTGTGTGTGTGTGTGTGTGTGTTTTAACTTTCTTGGCAGAGAGAAAATTGGCTTCACATTTCAAAGAATTCCTTCTTCTATGAGGCATCTTGGTGTCTCTCCCACAAAGGCCCTTGGAATGTGCACCCAGAAGTGGACCATCAGAACGGCCACAGAAAACAGAACCCAACTCTTCTCTTCCTCCAGGGTCCGCTAATGCTAATTAACCCAATGACCTTGGGGTTGACCTCTCCTCATTTGTAAATGAGGGGCTTGTTGGCTTTCTAAGGTTTCTTCCAGTCCCGACCTTCCAGAATCCTATCCTCACAAGCCACAGAAACCAGTCTTTTACCCCAAAGACAGGGCTTTTCTGAAGAGCATCCTCAATCTGCAGAGTGGGATGTCTCCACCAGGCACAGCCTCTTTCTTCCTGTTGTATCTTGGCTGGAAAGGGGGGCTTGGGAGAGATTTGAGGGGCCTCAGTGAGAGCAGGATGGCCTCACTCTCCTCCCTTGGGACTTCAGTGTAAGGGACAGGGAACTATGGAATCTGATTCCTTTTAGCAGCTCAGGTTGGGTGGTAGGCAAATTGGTTGGTCTACCTGCTTGACATAAAAACTGCCCTCACCTCAAAAAGAATGTGATAGTTTATCCAGGAGCCAAATCTGAGTGAGTGACCATAGTCCAAGAACATGGATTCAAATTGTTATAAATGCCGCATTCTGGTATGGAGACAGTTTCACAAGCTTTTTATAGTTACAGAACAAAAGAAAGTCATAAATCAAGATATTTCTTTAATATATTGGTGAGAGCTGGGAATGTGACTCAGAGGGTAAAGTGGTTGCCACATAAGCATGAAGACCTGAGTTCAACCCCAAGCATTCACGGATAATACCTTGCATGGTGACACAGGCTTCTAACCCCAGTGCTGAGAAAGGGAGACAGGAGTCCAGACTAACTGGTCAGTTACAGGTCCTAGTGAGTCACTGAAGGACTGTAAGGGCTTTTATAGTCCCATACCATCCTTACAGCCTCCCCCTCTCACTGAGGGTCTTACAGCTCCCCTCTCCCACTGAGGGCTTTTGAAGTCCCACACCCTCTAGGGAGGAGTGTTTTGCCCTTATCTAGTGGCTGTCCGAAGTTTAGGGCAAGAACCTTGATATACAACCCAGGCACCAAGCAGGACTTTTTTCCAGGGAGAAGTGTCTTATCTGGGCAGCCCCTGGAATGTAGGGCATAGGTCCTGAGATGCAATGATACTGCATGTTGGCAGTAGCCAGTCAACTTAAAAGTCAACTAAACCTACCAATGCTTGCATGCCTGGTCACCATCACTACTAAGCCCACCGGTTACTAAGTGTTTAAAAACTGTACTGACAAAGGGCTCGGAGTTACTCTTCTCTGGATGTAGGCCACCCCAGTGCACTGAACTAATAAACCTCTTGATTTTGCATCGATCTCTGATCTCTCATCTCATTCATGGGAGTCCCAGGTAGTTAAGGCTCCATCTGAGTCTTACATTTGGTACATTGGCTGGGAAACTAGACTCCCTGAAGAGATTAGAGAGGCCAGTGAATGAAGGAACAGACCTGAGTCAGGTGCCAAGGTTATTTTTTCCTGTCTGATTGTCTGTCTTTTTTCTGTTCTCAATTTTGGGTCTGTAAAGCTTGAGAGCCTTTGGTCTAGTGCGATCAAAATGTGGCTGGCAGACATGCTTAAAGGTCGTGACCAAGGGGAGTCTGGAGAACACTTTAGGCCCCCCTTTTGGTTAGACTCAGGACCAGTGTGGGCTGAGTTGCCTTTTAGACTCGGTACCAGAGTGAGTTGGTCAAGTTGCCTGGTTATCTGGTCTATCTGTAATCTGGGTGGCACAGCCAGTCTGTTTGCTATTTGTCTTTGTCTCTCTGTGTTCTTGGACTTGGACTGATGTCATTTTTGGATATGGGCCAGACTGAATCTACCCCTTTAAACATCCTTGTTAACCATTAGAGGGAGGTTAAGGAAAGAGGAAAAAACTTGTCAGTGGTAGTCTATTTGGCCACTAAGCTGACACTCGAAATGGCAAGAGCTCAAAGGACATCCAACTCTTCATTTCTCTCAGATTCTTGCTTGGGGTCTCAGTAGACTTATCCATGAGAATCCATGCCAGATTCAGAGCCTAGGAAACCTAAAAGACATTTTCAAGAAGAGTATCTTTCTACCTGGCTCAGCTTGACAAAGAAGCAGGCTGCCTGACTCAGCTTAGAAGCCAATCTAGAAGCCAGAGATTCTGACAATAGGGGTGTCCAGTAATAAGCAGATGAGAAAATACACAGAGACCTTTCATCAGTAGGAGTGTGACAGACTAGAGGCATGTGAAAATATGAGGTTGGCAGTGCCTCTGAAGGCAGCAGCCGTAGATATCAGCAAATGGGGTTGTAAACACAAACCACCAGGGGCTATCGTCAGGCAATGCTGCCTACAGACATGCACACACAGCTAAATGTCAATGTAGATGAAAAGAATGTCCGGCCCTCTATATTTAGTTTTCTTTTAGGTTCCAAATACAGCATTCTGTTGGTGCTTGATATGTGCTCTTGACCGAATGAGAGTGCTGCACTACAGGAACAGCTTTAAAAGGCAAACCTTATCAACCTCAAATGTTTTTCCAGAGATGCTGTGGGCCTTGGTCTGGGGGAAGTGTATGCCCGGCTAACGCGGCCACTGCTTCTGTGCTCCTGTGGCCACACATAACTTGTTTCATGAAAAAAAAAAATTTGACAACAACATAACTGCTAAAATCTTCTCATTCTTAAGATAGTTCCTTGGCTGGGGAGTTGGGTCGGCTCAGTCTGTACAGTGCTTACCACATAACCATGAGGATGTCGGCACCTACATACGATTCTAGGCTCAGCATCACATACATATAACCCCAGCACAGCGGAAGCAGAGGCAGGAGAATCACGGAGCTTTCTGGCCAGCTAGGGTAGCAAATTGGAGAGTTCCAGGTTGAGTGAAAGACCATGCCTCAAAAGTAAGGTGCAGGGGCTGGAGAGATGGCTCAGCGCTTAAGAGCACTCACTGCTCTTCCAGAGGTCCTGGGTTCAATTCCCAGCAACCACATGGTGGCTCACAATCTGAAATAAGATGAAATGCCCTCTTTGGGTGTGTCTGAAGACAGTGACAGTGTATTCATATACATAAAATAAATAAATATTTTTTTAAAGTAAGATGGAGATTGAGGAAGACACCTGAGATCTGGCCTGCACACACACGAACACACATGCACACACACACACACACACACACACACACATTCTCTCTCTCTCACACATACACATGCACATACACACACACACACATACATACACATACTCACAAACACACATGAATCAAAATAAGTCTTTGAAAGAAAGAGCTCAGTAAACTGATCACATTTATATGCTCCAGTAGCCATGTTGAATGTAATTTTAAGTTAGCTGTGCCTGGTATAAAACCCAGCTGCCTCACTCACTCCAAACAGAAACGAGAATCCTTCAAGTAGCGATGGAGTTGGAGAAAGGAGGCACCATAATGGACTTTGCTTAGCTGGCTTTATAAATATTTTTTTCCCCCTTGTCCTCCATCCTCTAAACAGTTGATAATTAGCTTCTGCTCCCTGACCCCAACTTCCCTGGTCACCTCCCAACCTCTCTAAGAGCTTGGACTTCAAGCCAGAATGAACTTCACCTGCCAAAAAATGGGGGCTACATTTTTTCCCTCTTACTGTATCTTCCTAACTTCTTTCCATAATTAGCTTTAATTACTTTCCTCTTCCTCCTCTCTTTCTCTCTTTCCAAACAACACCGTATTTTTCATTCTTTGCGGGGGAGCAGACCTCCAAGTTTCTTGGCTGCTCTCCCTCTCCCTGAGGTTCCAGGGAGGAATTTCAGGAGGGTCAGCCGAGGGTACAAGAAAACTCACTGGTGTGCAGAGGTGGCCAAGAGGATGCACAGGGGGAGGGGAACCTCACAGGACTCAGAGAAAAATGATTGCAAGTTTTTACCACCTGGTGAGAGAGTTGATATGTAACAGGATGAAACACCACAGTGGCCACAGTGGCCTTCCTGGCTCTTGAGGGGCTATGATAGTTTCAAAGTTAGGAGTGGTAGTGGAATCGAGATGGAGGATCCACTGTGTGGAGTGGAGGATGTCTGAGTGGACAGCGTCCTGAATGAGTGTGTGCAGTTGGCATGAACGGCCACGTCTACGACCCTGGTGCCTCGGTCCCAAGGTGAAGCATTCATCTAGTCCAGGTGCAAATGTTGACAGTTTGGAGAAAATACACTGATGTCCTGTCCTCAACGCCCATGTGATTACAGCCTGAGGACTGCTCAGCTACAGAGACTGTTCCTACGGAGATTAACTAAACCTGCCTCCTTGTTTGGCTGTTTATCATAAGCCCAGCCTCCTTGCTCAGCTGTTTGCAGTGACCTCGCCTTCCCAGTCAACTGTGTATAGTAAACATTTCTGGGATGCTGAGGTTCTCTCTCGGAGAGCCCAGAGCATGCAATCTCTTTGGCTTTTCTTCATTCCTTCGCCACCCTGGTTAATTCAGTTTCTGGGAACTATACAAGAATATGGCAGCCTAGAGTCCACACTCAAAGCCGCTTACCAGATAAAATGCACACTCATTTAGTTAGAAGCCAAGATACAAGTCTGGTCGTGGTGATAATCGCAGACTCAGGAGGCAGAGAGGTGGATCTCTAGTTCAAGGCCTACAGAGGTCTACAGAGCAATTTTCAGGATATCCAGGACGAGACATAAAAACCCTGTCTTGAAAAACCTTTAAAATAAAAGCCAACATACAAATACTTTTTGTCTTATTTAGGGTTTTACTGCTGTGAACAGACACCATGACCAAGGCAACTCTTATAAGGATAACATTTAATTGGGGCTGGCTTACAGGTTCAGAGGTTCAGTTCATTATCATCAAGGTAGGAACGTGGCAGCATCCAGGAAGTCATGGTGCAGGCAGAGCTGAGAGTTCTACATCTTCATCTGAAGACTGCTAGCAGAATACTAACTTCCAGGCAGCTAGGATGAAGTTCTTAAAGCCCATACCCACAGTGACACATCAACTCCAACAAAGCCATACCTACCCCAATAAGACAACAGCTTCTAATAGTACCATTCCCTGGGCCAAGCATATACAAACTATGACACATATGCATTCTCACATTCAAATGTGTGTGTGTGTGTGTGTGTGTGTGTGTGTGTGTGTGTGTGTACAGAAGGGTCAGGTTTTCCTAAGCTATCCCAGCTACCAGGAAGAAATGGGTCACTTTAATGATAGGAAATATAATTTCTGCCTGGTAACATGAGATCTGCATTTCTCTGCTGATCTCCAAATAGCCCTGCGGTGTGTATAGGTTCCTTCCACGTTGCTTTTCAGCAGAACACTCGTTCTAGTTGCTTCTCTGGGGACCATCATTATGAAGCCAGTGGGAAAGAGTCAGGGAGTTGCTGAAGGACTGGAGAACCCTAGACCCAAAGCCACCAACCTCAGCACAGCGAATAAGACCTTGAACTTTCGATCTGCCTTCTTTATTCAGCACGGGTTCCCAGCATACCTCTGCTCTGTCCCTAGTGCAATCAGGTACCTACCAAGCGTCAACCACCTGTCAGGCAAACATGGCTAAGTATCTATAAAGCAGCATGGGAGCCCTAGCCCAAAATAAGCACATAGGCACACAGGTCGAAATACAAACTCACAAGTGCAGAAATGTGTCACAGGGTTTTCTATCTCAGTGCTTATCTATCCTTCTGAAAAACTGGCATAGTTCATTTGAATGACTAATTCAACATGAATAATAAAAACAAGTGTGTCATCTTTAAAAAATATATTACATTTACTTTTATTGAAGTAGAGATGGGTGGAGTCAGAGAACAATTTTCAGAAGTCAATTCTTTCACCTTTTGGGTCCTGGGGAGTCTATGGAAGGTTGTCATGCTTATCAACAAGAACCCTTATCTGCTGGGACACGTTGTATATCATTTTCAAAGCTATGAAAACTTGGACAGGAAGCCTTGCCTCTGAGTATGCTTCGTGCATTCAACAAACATTGGTTTCTCACTTGTAGACACTACATTCAGTACTCAGCATGTAAATAAGACTAGGGAGCTGTTTGATCCCTCACAATTCAAGAAAAAGAAAAACATAATACACTGAAGATGGTTCAATGAATTAAATAGAATCCCAATATTAAAATAATACCACCATGGAAAGGTAGGTGACAAAAACGGTTTGGCACCCGTCAAGGAGCAGCACGCTACAGATTGAAACATGGATCACAAAAAGGATCCTGAGACCCAGCAAAGGAGCCTGTCAGACATGTAGGCTGATGGGATTTGGCCTGGACTAAGTGTGTTTTCAGTTTGCTCACTCACAAAGACACTGAGATGTCTGTCTCCAGCAAAGGGCTTGCTGCAAAGAGGGGGAAAAGTCCACTCACAAGTCTATAGGCTTAGATTGCTTTCAGGATTGTTCTTGGAGACATTTGTTTCATTAGTTTTTCAGTGTCTCACTCTATAGGCCATGTTTGCCCCCAGATGCTCGATTCTCCTGCCTCAGCTTCCCAGCTACTAGGATATTGGCATGGTAAAAGCATACCCAGCTTTGGAGACATTTCTTTTCTTTCTTTCTTTCTTTCTTTCTTTCTTTCTTTCTTTCTTTTCTTTCTTTCTTTCTTTCTTTCTTTCTTTCTTTCTTTCTTCTTTCTTTCTTTCTTTTTGTGACTATTTTAACAGCCACATAGGAAACCAGTACCCTATTTCACAGCATCTTCAAAATGGAGATGTAAAGGAAGCAAGAATTAAGGTTCTGGAAGCATCTTTAGGTTGTATGCAACAAGAGAAACAACTGATCCCAGCCAGTGAGCTCCCACACTCTGAAGATCACAAGGCCCAGCACCGTAGGGTGCCTACCTCAGTGCCTGGCACACAGTGGGCAGTGAATAGGTACTAGTAGAAAAAATAATGGAGGATCAGACAAAAAAAAAGCAAGGAGATGTTCTAATCATTAAACCATATGCCCCATAGGGCTGTCTGGACCAGTCAAGGATGCTTAGGGGGTCTCAGCTGCCATTGCTGCGGTTAGAAGAAAAAAATGTGACATCATCTCTTTTCATCCTTGTTTCTTAGGAAGGCACAAGTTTAGGCTTTGACTAAATTGTCCTCAGCTTCATTGCTCATCAACATGTGCATGTGTGCCCCAGTAGCCGCATGGATTTAGTTCTAAATCCCCGCCCCTACCACACACACACACACACACACACACAACACACACACACACACACACACACACACACACACCTGTCCGTGCCTAAATGTGGAGAAGCCGAATTGCCTTGTATAAAATGGCACTGTGTTTGCATATAATGTATCTATAGCCTCTCGAGAACTTTATCTCTAGATGACTTATTGTAACACACTGTGTGTGTGTAAGGTGTGCAAGCTGTTGTCAAGGAGTGCTGTTTAGCAAGTCATGATTAAAAAGTATTTGTTTTCCAAATACTTTTAGAAATAGCCAAAGGCAAGGCAGGTTCAGAAGCAAAGTCTTCATTCACACCAGCTTCCAAGTCCAGACGGGTTCTCTCTTGGCTACAGACCTGCTTGCTCAGGGTCAGAGCCATGTGGAGGTGGGGGGTAGGGGGGCACGGATCAGCCAGTGAGAGAGCTGGTCATCACTGATGGCTCTGCCCAAGGGCAGGTCAGCATCTGTCTGCAGCATGACTCTGTTCGTACTTGTCTGAGCTGCCCTCAGATGCCTGGTCAAGGCTTCAGACATCTTGATACCCCCATTGGTCAGGAGACTAGAATCCCTACTCTCCAGACTCGAGGGTGGTTCTCCTTACCTTCTTTCTAAAAGAAAAGGGGCTCCAGAGGTCACCCCACCCCAGGAAGTGCCAAGGGATGCTGGGGAGGGAGAGGAGAGTGAGCTGCCTGCAGAACCCACTCTGCAGCTTCCTTTCCAGGAAAAAGGAAAAGAGAGAAATACCCCCTCCTGAGTTTAAATGGTAACACCCTGAAGTAAAACAATAAAACAACCAGCAAGATGCCTCAGGATAAAGATGCTTGCTGCCAAGCCTGTCAACCTGCAATTAATCCTTGGAACCTCACAATAGAGAAGAAACCCAGTCTGACCTCCTCACATACACACAAACACATAGTACATAGACTTTGAATGTAAGAATAAATAAGGGAATGACACAGAGGCCTGCATGTCATCCTACAGCCAGCAACCTCTGAAATGGGCAAACCAAGTCTGTGGCTCCATCAGGAAAATCCCCCTTAGTTCAGAAATTCCCCCAGGTGGTCCTCTACTGCTAATCCCTTCCTTGGGCATGCTGAAGGTTTTATTGTAATTATATGAAACAGACCCCCTAATTCAATTCCATTCCATTAAAATCAGGAACAAAGCAAAGTTGGCTACTTTTTCCATACCTATTAAATATAACACTTAAAGTTTTAGCTAGAGCAATAAGACAACTGAAGGAGATCCAGGGATGCCCAACAAATTTGGAAAAGAAGAAGCCAAAGGGTCTTTATTCGCTGATGATATGATATTATATATAAGTGACCCTAAAAATCCCACCAGGAAAGTCCTACAGCTGAGAAACACCTTTAGCAAAGTTGCTAGATATCACATGGATTCACACCAAGAAATCAGTAGCCCTCCTGCATACAAATAGTAATTGAACTGAGAAAGAATTCAGAGAGACTGCACCTATCATAGTAGCCTCCAAAGTATAAGACACCTTGAGTTAATAAGTCTAACCAAGCAAGTCAAAGACTTATATGATAAAAACATGAAGAAAGAATTTGTAAAATATACCAAAAAATGGAGAACTGAATAAAAATGGAATGGGAAGGGTAAGTGGGGAAGGGGAGAAAATACAGGGAGAGAGTGCTAGGATTAAGTCATGTGACTAGCGTGAAAACCTAACATTGTAGAAACTTCCTAAAGTATATTCAGATATGTAGGCCATCTAAATAGAATCTCCAAGTAACATGAGAGACAGTCCCAACTGGCCATCTCTTGTCACCAAACGAAGCTTCCAGTACTGGATTAGGTTATATCTAATTGAGTTGTTGGCCAAAGGGGTCTCATGGGAACCCCCAAACAATGCAGGCTGTTGCCAAGACTATAGGTTTCTCTTCACAAATTGATGGCAAGGCTCCACTGCTGAAGACGACACCCACACAACTCATTGGACACAGAGAGGCTGAGCTGGTGCCCACACAGAACTTTCACCCCTCTGGGTTAGTTCTCTTAGTACCTAACAGCTCTCGGTACGATCACAAAGGAGACACGTAAACACCAATCCAGCTAAACTCCTTTGATCTACAGCAGTGTCTGTCATCCTATACTCATGCAAAGGTGGCACAGAGCATGTGCGAGTAACCAGCCAATATCTGATTTAAATAAGGCCCACTCCATGAGATGGAACCCATACCCAATGCTGCTTTGGTGACCAAGAACCTGATACTAGATGCCCCAGGGAATCCAGGGTAAAACCAAATGCTGCTGTTTTACTAGAGGGACACAGCCATAAAATGACTCCTAATGACAGTCTGCTGTACTCATAGATCAGAGCCTTGTTAGCTATGTCCTCAGGGAAGCTTCCTCCTGCAGCGGTTGAGAACAAATATAGAGACCCACCGCCAGGCAACATGCAAAGCTAGACTTTGGAACATTCAGCCCTAAATTGGATGTCTCCAATCAAATCCCTCCCCTCGGGATTCAGGGAAACCTATGGAAGAGGAGATGAAAGAGGAGTAAGAACCAAAGAAGATGGAGGATACCATGGAAACAAGGCCTTCTGAATACAACAGAGCTGCTTCATTGTGCATCTTGGTGAACTCCTGAGATGGAGGCAGCATGCACGGGACTCGCATGGGTGTGCAACAGATGGATTCCTAGAGCTGAATGGAGAAGTGGACACCTGGCCTTATCTCTAGCGCAGACACATTCTCCCATTGATAAGCACTGGCGAATGAAATTTTAGTTTCCTCCAAAGGAGTCTCACTGGGGAAACAAACCACCATTAAGGGTAGATGGCCAGCAGAGAACAAACTCAACGACATCTTTGGAGGTTCCTGGTCTCATAATGGCCTGTTAGGGATTTTCTTTTTAATCTTTCCTTTTTTAAACCCCCCTTCTCTTTCTCTCTCTCTGTCTCTCTCTCTCTCTGTCTCCCTGTCTCTGTGTCTATGTGTCTCTCTCTTTGTCTCTCTGTCTCTGTCTCTCTGTCTCTCTCTCTCTAACCCTATAGATCCTTCCCTTCTATGTTATGGCTTCCAGTTTTGTGTTTTTATGGGACTCCTGAGTGTGGAAAGGAAGGAATCTCAGTATCTGTTCTTGTACCTTTTCCTGGGCTCTTTTCCTTCTGTTTGTTCTATTCTAATGTATTTTGTTTTGTTCTGTTATTGTACGTCCTATTATATTATTTTATTTTTATCCTTTAGAAGCCTGCTTGTTTTCTAATGAAAGACAGAAAGGGGGCGGGTCTGAATGAATGGGGAGGGGAGAGGAACTAGAGGGGACAAGTAAAGCTTGTAGAGAGAAAGCTGTAGTCAGGATATGTCCTGTAAGAAAAAAAAATGTTTTCAGTAAAAGAAAATAAATTTCAAAAGTGCACAGGATTATGTATATGTGTTATATATAAATGCACTTAGAGCAATCCTCCATGGGCAGGAATGGACAACTACACTTTACCCTTCATAGTCACATCTACAAACCTCTCAGTCATCATCCACAGGTGAAGGATTTACTACGCAAAGCTGTCAGTTCCCCCTGAGAATTTGCTCTGCTAAAGAGAAGGGCTCCCTGAAGTCCCTCTCCCTCCGGGGGCAGCACACGCCCACTAGTTGGTCAGCACAGCGTACACATCCATGCCGGTTCCCTTGCTCCAACTCAGACAAGTTGAGGACCATTCCTCTGGGGTCACATGAGGCCAGGTGGTGTCTCCATAGTGAACCCCAGCTCACCCCCACTGAGATTTTATCCCAATCCATTTCCAGGAGAGCTAGCCTAGAAAGCTTCCCCTTCATTCTTCATTCAAATGTGTTTTTAATTAAAATATAATTTTGTCATAATTAAAATGGAAGGAGGAACCTTAGCCAGAGCTTAACAAAGCCTAGTATGTTTGCATCATGGCACCCTTAACTTTAAAAGGGAATAACTCTTAAGTAAGCAAGTTGTAAAACAGGTTTTTTTTTTTTTTTTTTTTTTTTGAGGGGGGATTGACACCAGGGGCCAAGTGACTTATTAACCTCTACCATGGGGTCTTTCATCATTTTACCATTTGGCTTAAATGCCAATGGTCCATTGTCTGATTGGTAAACATACTGTTGCCAACTTTCCTGAAAAACATCTGTTTTGTCAGAGATTCAAGCATAAATCTGAAAATGAAGAAGAAAAGATGTAGGAAGCCCCGGGGACTTACCTCACCAAGGAAAAACATTCCCAGTGTATGCATGATCCGCCACAGCGTACTGCCCAGGCAGCCACAAGCAGAGGTGTACTCACCAGCAGCTGGGTTGTATTTAGGGTTGGAATCATCCTGAACAATTGAGTCTTGGAAAAAATGACTTTGGATCAATATTTATCTGAGTCATGAACCACAAATTTGATCTTGGATTCTATGTCACCCGTCCAGTATAAGAACTCTGGGAAAGCATTAGAGAGACCATGATTAGAGAAAGCTGTGTCAAGATGGACTAATGTTAGAAAGAAGTCTGGATTCCAAGAAACCTTTATGTGAAGAAATCAAACCTAGAAACTATAATCAGGAAAGAGGTGCATTTCATTCGGGGGTTCCCAAGTTGTCCCCCAGTTTTAGGTCCAGTGATGTCAGCAGGGATAATGAATCCAAAGAAAGATCTGGATCTTAGAGTGGAGACCAGGAGGGTTCTCAGAGAAAGGCTGTGTGGTCCAGCAAATGAGAACTGGAAACACCTATGAAAACTGGCTCTTCCAGCCACTTTTGGGATTTTTCTCATGGTGAATAACGGAAAGATGTTAGCTGAAAAGAAGCAAATAGAGATGTCTGTGATAGGTGCAGGAAGGACTCTACCTAGGGGCCTACTCAGAGATGGGGAAACCCTCAGTCCCTGAGAAATAAGCAGCACCTTTCTATGTGTCCCATGTGCTAGAAGAAGGCAAGGAGTTAGCTGTATGATTTACCAGAAGCCCACAGCTTTTCCTTTTCATACATGTGTTCTTTATACCAACCAATTCATTATATCTGTCTGTCAGTCTGTCCATAGATCCATAGATTGAAAGATTGTTAGATCAATAGATCCATAGATTGATTGATAGATAGACATATAGATGGATAGATGAGAGATAGATAGATAGATAGATAGATAGATAGATAGATAGATAGACAGAGATAGGTAAATAGAATGTAGACAGATATCACAACCCATAGTGTTAGCAAATACATACACACACACACACACACACACACACACACTTCTTACTCTGTCCATAAATCTCATTCCTTCAATTGATTTGTTGAAGCCCTACCACCCCACTCATTACCTAAGATCATAACTATATTTTCGAGATGAGGCCTTTAATGAGATAGATAACCCTGTAATGTCCCATGGATGGGTCTTAACACAATAGAATTAGAAGGACATTTACAGGCAAACGTACAAAGAGAAGGGCATGTGAAGGTACAGGGAGGGATAAGTCAGCCATTTTCAAGTCAGAGATAACTCAGGAGAAACAAAGCCCACAGTAATGGTTTGTATATGCTCAGCCCAGGGAGTGGAACTACTAGAATGTGTGGCCTTGTTGGAGTAGGTGTGGCCTGGTTGGAGTAGGTGTGTCACTATGGGTGTGGGCCTTAAGATCCTTATTCTAGCTTCCTAGAAGCCAGTATTCTGCTAGCACCCTCCAGATGAAGATGTAGAACTCTCACCTCCTCGTGCACCATGACTGCCTGGACGCTGTTATGTTCCTTCTTTGATGATAATGGACTAAACCTCTGAACCCATATGCCATCTCTAATTAAATGTTGTCCTTACAAGAGTTGCTTTGGTCATGGTGTCTGTTCACAGCAGTAAAACCTTGACTAAGACACCCACCCATACCTTCATCTTGAACTACTAACTTCAAAAACTGAAGAAATATGTTCTCATCATCTAAACCCCCCAATCCATTACACTTTGGAACTCAGGGTAACTAACCACCAATCAACTGCTGGGTAAAAATTAGGTGAGTCTGGCTATTTCCTACCCCAGGACCAAGTCTAGCCTATGGTATACTTAGTGTTTGTGAAATAAGAGAACGACTCAAGATGTACCGGGATGTTAAATCTTCTTACATGACCTCACTCTGATAGAGAGACTCACTAGAGAGCTATAGATGGTGCCAGCTGCCAAGATGCTATAAGTGTATACAGCACTTGAAAACTGTAGAAGATTGCAAGTCCACCAAGAGATGGGAAGCTGGGAGAAAGTACTCTGAATTGCTTGTTTCAGCCCCTCAGCACAGCTGTATGAAGCAGGTCAAAGCTTAATGGTTATTTCTTTTTAGGAAAATGATTGTGACATTATCTCATAGGCTGCTTCCACCAAGAATGTGGTTAGTAGTTCTAGCTCCCCACACTACCACCACCATTTTTTTTCCTTTTGTCTTTCTCACTCTCGAATTGATCCTACTTCATTTCGCTCTTCTTACAGAAATCAATGGTACTTGTGTCAGTCAGGATTCTCCAGAGGAGCAGAGCTAATAGATTACATGTAATTATAAGAACAGATTTATCAGACTGGCTTACAAGATCAGAGGCTGGATACACCCATGATGGCTACCCAGAGAGCCAGAAGAATCAGTAACTATTCAGCACCCAAGGCTAGAAGCCCCAGAGTAGGAGGGGTCCATTATCAGTACTGCCCCTGTCCAAGGCTGGAACCCTGAAAGTCCCCTGGAGAATTCCTGATGTGAGTTCACCTGCAAAGGCTGAAGAAGTTGAAGTGTATCTCCAAGTCCTTGACAGAGCAAAACTGCAATGTACCCACTCAAAAAGAGTTGCACATGATGGTGCATGGGTTTCCTTCTAGCTTTTGTTCCATGTTGGCCCCCAGCCGTTAGTACTATGGGCTGTATGGTGCCCACATTTAGGGTACTCTCCCTCACTCAGTTTGCCAACCAACATACCAATTGTCTCTAGATGCACCTTAACAGAAAAACCCAGAATTATGTTCTTCACCAATTTCCCAAGTGCTTAAGTGCTTCTCAATCTAGCCAAGTTGAGAACCGATATCAGACACCACAGTATGTATCGTTTAACACTAATGAAGCCAAGAGTATGGTACCAGTCTTTGCAAAAACAAAGACCCATATTGTCCATTCACTGATCTGAAGACAGGAGACTTGCTCACATCTGTCTCCAGATAAGTCTGTAGTGAAAGAAAAAAAACAAAACAAAGCACAAACACACACACACACACACACACTCACACACACTCACACACACACACACACACACACACACACACAAACACACACACAAACCCTAAATATTTAGGTGAGTTGAAGTCTCCTGATCAGCTTCCACACCATTATTCAGGTCCACTCTGAAGCTGTTTGTGGGGTTTCTCACGTAGAATCGAAGTTTCAAAGCCCTCCTCTCCAGTATCCTTGGAGACACTTGGGTCTACTGGGATCTAAAGGTCATTTTTGATTGGGTCCCAGATCTCTGTCTGAGTATTAAACAGCAGTCTGCCCACCGTAGCAGGCTTCAGAGACACAGAAGTTGCTATTTTATGGCCAGTTTCAGTCCCCTTCTTCCACAGTTCAGACCCAAAGGTCACACTTATTTCTCCCATATTCTTGAGCCTCTCTACCGGTACGCCCCCTTTCCAGGTTCCTTCCCACAGGATCCTCCTCCCTCTCCATCTTTGGGTCTTCAGCACTCTACCCAGGTCATGACCTTAAGGGGCAGAGATCCGCCAGGCCTCTCACCTTTCCACCCCACTGTTTGGTATATTCTACCGACAGACTCTCAAGTCTTAAGCAGCCTTTCCTGGGTCCCTGGGTCAAGAATAAAGGAGGCTTATCTTTGCTGGTTTCTGCCTGAAAGTCATGGATGGAAGGTTAACAGAAGGAGCAAGAATGAAACTCATTAAAAAAAAAATCAGATTAGGAATATCTCCCATACTCACCTGTGGTCATTGCTGTTGGTTTTATCAAAGTTAGAACCTCCAGTTGTAGTTTCTACTATTAAATGTGTAGTCAGCCAGCCCTTTGTGAATTCAAGTCCCACACCCTCAAACCCAATTAACCATAGATCAAACACTTTACCCTGAAAAATGTTATACCTCTAGGCTCCATATTGTAGCTTGGTGGTAAAGCCTTTACCTACATATACAAGGTACCAAGCTTCATCTCCAGAGCCTACAAAAAGAATGTACAATTATAAATGCACATGCACAGACAGGTCATCTGTATGATTCCCTAAATAACAGTTACAACAATGACTTCCATAATACTCATATTAAGAAGTATAAGTAGATAGAATGTTAAATGTCACTTAGAAAGGATGTGTGTGCAAGTGCTATACAAACTCTGTGCCATTTTCCATAAAAGACTTGAGCATCTATAGACTTGGTACCCACGGGGATCTTGTACAAATCCCTTGCAGATGCTAAGTAACATATATACACTGATAATATTCAATGATATATTGTCTGATTCACCTTATGTAGTCGGACAGGAGAAATCAGTTTCTAGAACATACCAGAGTCCATATATACAAACTGATCAAATGATCTTTTCTGCCGATTTATTTTAGAAAGAATTGTCTTAAGACAGGTTGGAGTGGGAGGTTCCATGTGCAAGCCAGGGGGGTATGGAAAAGATTGTTCCTAGGGATACAGAGGAACAGCCAAGAACTATAATTCTAACCTTTGCCCTCCATGGTTCAATGGCTTGTGAGCTGGAAGAAGAAAAGTGACATCTGTGATTTAGTCCATATGAGACGCTCGACCTCCCTAGTGTCATGCTTCAACAGGCTCAGTGTGGGGCTGAGGCCCTCAGAGCCATGCAGGAAGCACTGGGATTGGGGACATGGCTGGAAGAAGAAGCAATCTGTAGATTCGTCCCTGGTGCTAATTACAAAAAGCCCATCCCTCCTTCAGGCTGTTTTGTGGTAGATTTTCTGCTTATGTTAATTTTTATAACAAATTAGTCTGTTTGGTTTGGTTAGTCATGGAAGGGTGATTTCCTGTACAACACTGGCACAAATAGAAGCACCCTTTCATGCCCTGAGGTTTTCATAGAACACCATAGCTCAAAGCTCTGTAGCCAATGATGGCAAAAGGCTGAATCCATCTCTAAAGCTAGAATTTTCATGCTTGAAGTGGAAAGTTATGCAGAATGAACAAAGGACTTGTGGAAAGTCACAGTTGCTTCCTTGTAAACTGTTGTAAGGTTCAGGTAGAGGCAAGCTTGGCCTGACCACCAGAACCCTAGAGTTGTAGACTTAGTACCTTACTCTGCCCTGTCTCAATTCTACCCTGACCTAGGACAGTCCTACCTTTGACTCCCAAGAATTAAAATATTAGGAAAACAGCAAAGGATCCACCTAAAGGCTGGACTGGATCCCAAAGAGATAGGTGCCAAACTCTTCAGATTGGGATCTGTTCAATTTCTTTATCTGATGTCTCTTCCAGTGCTCATATCTGTGGAGTTAGCTATGTGCTAACACGTGATAGCATTTTACTAGTTACTCATTTTAACAAGTTACGCTAATACTCACATAAAATGCATGTCAAAGGCAACTGGATATTGATAAATTGACTATTTATAGAAAAAAACATTCGTACTTTGTAACATTTGCAGATGTTTCTGTCATCAATAGTCCCATGGCCACATGCAACCTATGAACCTGATGCCACTAATATTGAGACACACAGATACACACTACTAGCTCTCATTGTACTGGTTGCATACACCACAAGCTGAGCAATGTCAAGATCAGGTGAATTTTTTGTTTGGGCTTGTTGTTGTTATGTTCTTTGTAGTCTGTCTGTGGCCAAGGCACTGGCCATACCCAGAACGTAATTTGAAATCGAAATTTCACTGGAATAGACAGCAAAGTTCCTGGAAGCCTGGGTGGTCTCAGCTAGGTAAAAGTAAAGTGGGTATAGCCAGGCTTTACCTCCTCCCTATCACTTTATAGCTTCCCATCCTGATTGCTGGAGGAACCCGCACTGACTGACAGCAGCTCCATTTCCACGAGACCCCTATTGAGCTATCTACCCGGAACCAAGCTCAGCCAAAGCCCATGACAAGTATTCAATAAATGTTAATCAAATATGAATGTGTTTGCTAAGAGGGTCTGGGATGCCACCATTAAGACAATCTATGGTTTCTATTCAGATCTAAGCAAACCAATCCAACAGACCAGTGGCTCATTAAATGGGAAGAGATGGTGGCAAGTGATGCTCCAAAAACCAGGAGAAGCACCATTCTCCCCAGTGGTGGCTGCTCTCATGCCATTGGTGCCATAGGGTGAGATAAAGATCGCAACAGCAGAAGGGTTTCTGGAAGGCCATATATATTTCCTTCGGGGAAGGTAACTTCAGTTATTAAAAGCTGCACTCAAATGGTGCTCCTTGAGTGCCCATATAGACTAGAAAGCTTACAGCGGATCTGCTATACTTGTATAATTCAGTCTCTTTGTTTTTAAAACAAGAATACCAGTGACTGTTCTGTTGACTTGTGCCTGTTAAATCACTGATCCTGGAACATGGGATTTCAGTGACAGATGTCATATGACCAGTGCATTGCTGCCTCCATATCGCTTCATGCCAACTCCATGTTTGTAGAATTATGTTAAGGCAATACATGATTGGATATGGGAGAGATGGGGGGGGGGGAAGGTCTAGGAAGGTAGAAGAGGAAGAGAGGAGAAGATTCCAAGAGGAACAAAGATAGAGGCAGATGTGTTTGTTTCCCTCAGTGCATCTCTAACTTGATGAGGTTATTATTATTTCTAAGAGTTTCTATGGGTCTTTTTATCTCATATAGAAGGGCAGTTTGCATCTTTGTCCATTGGTTGTAAGCTTATTGTGTAGAGGGTTTATGGTTTGAGAATTTAATATATAAACCTGCTTGATAAGCTACCGGGCTTTGGAGTCATGTTTGTGCTGGGTGGAGGAGGAAATGAAGACGCCAGGGCAGTCATATCCACCCGGGACAGAAGCAACAGGGTGGGCAAAGTGAACTGCCTGGGAAGGGAACCTTGAGGAGAGGGCAGCTTGTGGACCGAGTGACAGAGTTCATGAACTCTTCTCCACACTAGAGTAGCATCCGAGAAGTGAGAGCATGGGGGCCAATAGAAGGTTAAGCCATCCGTTTAATATTTACTGCAACACAGGGTAGAGCACATCTGTGAGCTTCTTGGCTGCCTTCAGTCCTCTGAAGATCCTGGGCATCATTCTATAGTAGAAACCCAAGCAGCTCAACCTTCAGGCACCAAAGAAAACCTCCTTTTGTTGGTGGAATATCCCTAAGGGTCACAGCTTTAGTGCTTTTGTATTTCAGGTTGAGATACGTAGAAGATATCCACATCCTCATCTTCCAAACCTGAGTCTGTTACCTCACACAACCAAAACGACTTTGTGTATGTGACTGAGTTAAGAAACCAGCATGTTGAAATTGCCCTGGTGTGAGTCCTTAAGAGATATGGGTAGGAAAGTCAGAACCAGAAAAGAAGATGTGCTGAGGGGATGCAGGCCTTGAGGGAAGCTGCTATGAGGTAAGAAAGGCATGACCTCTCCTCCACCAGCCTCTAGAGGGGTAGGTCTCAACCTTCCTGATGCTAAGACCCTTTAATACAGTTAGTTCCTCATGGTGTGACCCCCAACCATAAACTTACTTTGTTGCTACTTCATAACTGCAATTCTGCTGCTGTTATGAATTCAAACATAAATATCTGTTATGTAGGATGTCTAATATGTGATCCCCTGAAGAGCTCATGACCCACAAGTTGAGAACTGCTGGTTTAGTGGTACCAGCCTTGCTAAATGAGGCAGGTTATAGATGTATGGCTTCTAGAACAAATGGTTTTAAGCCATTGCGTTATTTTTCATAGTCATAGGAAATGAATACAAAGGTAAACAATGAAACCTGGGGCCCTGAGTCCAAAAAGGGACAAATCCCTTTTCTCTAAAGCCCTTACATGAGAAGGAAGGCCATATATTCCTTGGCCTGTGACTGTGTCACTTCCTCAGATGACGTTTTTCAGAGCAGGGACACCAAGCAGGCTCTACATCCCCTAAGACTATACACAGCTTTGGTTAGGGGGCCATACAGCAGAAATCAGAAAAGGGGGAGCTAAATGAACAAAACACTTGTAAGCTGTTGGCACTCTGGCCTTTGAGAAATGTATGTTGTTGTTATTGTTGTCTTGTGTTTAGAAAACTTCAGAGCAATCACTTAAGTGGAGCAAAAAAGTTAAGTAGAAAGCTGGTCAAATACTGGAGAAAAATGAGGAAACAAGGACTTCAAATGAATTATGGGAAAATTGTTCAAGAGGAAATAAGAGATATAGCTTAGGCGGCATGCAGAATTTGATGGGATATTGTTTTGTTTTGTTCTGTTTTGTTTTGTTTTGAAACAAGGTCTTCCTAGGCAGCCATGACAGGCCTAGAATTCGCCATGCAGATTAGGATGGCTTTGGACTCACAGAGATTCATCTTCTTCTGTCTCCTGAGTGATGGAGGATTTTGTTAAGACACTAGGACACATTATGTAACAGCCACTTCCTGGCCTCACTGGGAACAGCCTGAGACCTCTTTTCCAGCCTGCCTGAATTATATTTGTAAGCTCCAGAGCCAGGGGTCTCCAGAGAGGGTGCACTGTGTGTAGCCTGTTGTGAAGAGAGCAGAGAGGAGAGGAGAGAAAGCAGGCTGTCTGGATGACTCCCCAAATTTCCATTTGGTTTATGTCATCTTACTTTGCATGAGGCTCTCTTACTTTGCATGAGGCTCTCAACTCTCTTTTCTTTAAGCACAAAGTTTTTCAAACAGAACTCTTAATGGGCTGTGGTGGAGACCTCTCAGAAGGGGGCATCAAATACCACTCATTATGCTTGCTCGGAAAACATGTAGAGAGACAATTACTAAGCACAAGCTCGGAATGTTTATGTACAGATATGAATCCAAATATACGCACATAAGGGTATTTAGGATAAAATGCAATCAATCAGTTAACTGGTAATTTTATGAGTGGGAGCAGAGACTGTCTGGGAGCTCTGAACTCATGTTTCTGGGTCTTGTGTTTTTAAGTGGTGATATTAAAGATCTGTTTGCTTCTTTTGTGAGTTGTCTCCATTTTTTTTTCTTCAAAACATTTTTTTTTAAAGAAAAGAAAGCTGAGGTTAGGGCTATAGTTCTCTCAGTATAGTGATTGCCTGGAATAAACAAAGCCTTGGATTCTAGGCCCAGGACCTTATAAGCTAACTGTGGTGACATGGCACACACCTATAATCCCAGAACTTGGAAAGTGGAGGCAGGGGATCAGAAGTTCAAAGTCATTCCCGACAATACAAAGAGTTCAAGGCCAACCTGGGCTACACGAAGGCCTGTCTCACAAAAATTTAAATAAATAAATAAATAAATAAATAAAAATAGAAAAGAAAAGGAAAAAGAAGGAAAAGGAAAAAAAAAACTTTTATTTTGGCCTTCAGGAAAAAAAATATTGGTCATAGATCATAAGGTAAACAGATTGCACCCCCAGATGGCAGTAATTTGAGTTCTGTCTTCTCTGTGATCTTCTGCTGCATGTCAAGGGTAACGCTGCTTCTTTTCATGTTCTCTCACAGGGAACACCACATTTTTTTTTGAGAACTAATTTTTAAGAATGATTTTTATATCAAGTGGGTAGTTTCTTACAAACTGTCATCAGATGGTCTGTGGTTCACTTGGGTAGCAAGAGCCCAGACCTTCTTGAACCCAGGGCATCAAGTATTGAGTCACAGTTTCTGTCTGGCTATTGTTCCATCACTGAAACAGACTGCCTGGACACATTCAAGCTGAAACAGGAAGGTTATATTTTGACTTGAAGCTTGCGATTCACGATTATTTGGGCATGTTGCTTTGGGCTGTGGTGATGTAGCATTCGACGGCTGGGAGCATGCTGTAGAGAAAGCTGTTCAACTGTGGTAGCTGGAAGGAGGAAGGATAGGTGGTTCAGGTCCAACGCCCCCTTTCAAGATGTGGCCCCAGTAACATAACTTGCTCCCACAAGTGTCCATCTCCTAAAGGCTCAAGCACTTCTGTATAGCGCTATGGCTGAAGACTCATCCTTTAATGTTGTAATATAAACAGTCAAGATCCAAACCATAGCACATTAGATCTAAGAACCGAACTCCACAATGATGTGTACTTCAAGCCAGTTAAGTCAGAAGCTTCTCAAAACTACAGCCAAGGTCAGCCAAGGTCACCTAGTTAACTCTAAAATCAGGCTGCTCATTATTCCAGGCCCTACAAGATGGAAGGTAGCCCCTCTCTGAGACCTAAGAAGTGTTTCTTCAAGCCAAGACTATCTAAGTTTCAGCACGGGATTCCTGCTTCCTCCAACTCTTTCCCATAAATGGAAAGGCTTCCCCTGGGAGATCCCCAGGGAACTTCCACCAGCTCTTGTTGCATTACAGAAATGCCTGTGATGCCAGTCACCTGGAATGTTTGTCCCAAATACCAGGATATTTGCTTCTCCATGACTATACCTAAACAAGAATGGCTGGTATTCAAAAGTAACACATGCATTTAAAAAAATAAAATAAAACAAAAAAAAAAAAAAAAAAAAAAAAAAAACTAAACTAAATACTAGGTGATCAGCAAGAACACAAGGGTACTTCCCACCCTGAATTGTGCATGCCAAAACTAACCAGATCACTTGCCTGTGTCTTCCTGTTTGATTACCGGCACGTAAACAATACAAGCACCACAGTCCACGCTGCAGACTTGGTATCACCCTCCACCAAGACAAAGGATCAAAACAGACTTTGTTCTGGGACTCTCTGTTCTGTGGCCAAGGAGTTCTTGTGGGGTTTGTACTCGCTGAACCTGAGAGTGCCTACTAGGTTCCCTTAAGTCTCTAGCAGAGATTCCAGTAACCAACTCTTCAATAAGGTCCTGCCCTCCAGACATTGATGCTCTCTCTGACCTCGTTTCCCTATAATGCCAGCCTTTAAAAGGCATCATCCACAGTCAGGCAGAGGCCACAGGGGCAGGTCTTGACCTCCATGTGGCTCTGGGTGTCTTACTAGTTTCTTAGGGCTCAACAGAGGTCCCGTTTCACAGACTCAATGTCTAAGAGGCTTGGGAAATCATTAGGCACAATTACTGTGGTTCACAACTGAGACGCCCATGGCCAAGGGCAGTCAAGGAACCAAGGTCATTCATCCAGGTTATAGCAGAGACAGAGCGCTTCTCTTAGCTGATGGGAATTAGGCAGTGTGAATCCACATCCCATCCATACAGGAAAAGCACTTGAAAGCATCCCTCAGAAGATAGAGAGGTCTGTGGTGGATGGGGTGGGGGATAACACTGCAAAGGACATTGGTTCAGTTCCTACCACCCAAATGGTGACTTACAAATACCTGTAACTCTAGCTCTGTGAGGTCCAAAGCCCACTTCTGGACTCTGCAGATACTGGTCACACACATGGTATACATACATACATGTAAACTAAGTCATGCATATAAAATAAAAATAAAATTTTTAGAGGATTTATTTTAATTTTATTTATGTGCATGAGTGTTTATCATGCATGAAGGTACATGTACCTCATATGTGCCTGGTGCCTACAGAGGCCAAAAGAGGTCACCAGATCCCTTGGAACTTTATGTGTGGTTGTAAGCCACCATGTATGTGAGTGCAGAAAAATGAACCTAGGTCCTCTGCAAGAACAGCAAGTGCTCCTAACCATTGAACCATTCCTAATTTTGTTCAAGTATCCCGCAAAGTTGAATCTATCCACAGTACATTGACTACCACCACCAGGGTCACTCAATGAGGATCTGACTAGCTAAAGAGTATTGTATTAGTTTCTTTTCTACTACTGTGATCAAACGCCAAGGCCCAGGCAACTTCTAGGAGAAAAAGGTTATTTGCTGCATGCTTCCAGAGAGTTAAGCATCTGTCACGACAGGGGAACAGGGCAGCAGACAGCAGGCAAGGCAGGGGAAGCAGAAGCTAAAGGTTCACATCTTGAACTGCAAGCACAAAGCAGAAAGAACAGACTGGGAATGAGGGGCAGGGCAACTTTCTAAGCCTACCCCCCAGTGACAAACTTCTTACAACAAGGCTACACTTTCTCAATCCCAAACAATAACACCAGCTGTCGACCAAATGTCCATCACTGTTGGTGATGTTTCTTATTCCAGTTTACTACAGTAGCTAACACTCTAAATAATGACAGACTAACAGGATAGGAGGAAACCCTCATTGGAATTAAGAACTGACAAAATTAGATGTGTGCTTACATGATTCAGTATTTCCCTGGTCATGTTTTGCTAGTACATAACAAAGTATCGGCAAGAGGTTTTTGCCTGCCACACAAGACTCTCGGGATGGTAACTAGAATAAGACTCTATCTTATCTGAATAGTTATTGAATACATAGATTTGAAGTCAACACATCTAGGGTTGCTTTCAGCTCCATAGACTGGTGCTTCTAGCCTTCGAGAAAAAATCCTTTGAGTGCTCTGGACATCAGGTTTTCACACTCTCAAAAGTCAGGTAAAGACCTGGTAACTGTGTAGAGGGTTAAAGAGAGATAGCTGCTACCTCAAGCATGTAACACAGTGCCTGGAACATGAGAGGCATCTAAGCACGAAAACTCATATTCCACCCTTAGGATTCTCCTGGCGGACCTGACTTTTCCCAACTAGATCTTATTTCGCCTTCAAGTTGGATCCTTGGAGTAAAAAGCTGACCAATGCTACTGTTTATTTGAAGGTCAGAGAAGAACATGACGCAGGCCTGTGAGGAATTTTACTACTGGTAGAAAACAAGATGAGTTCGTACATTGAGCAATTACCACATGTTGAGGAGTTTGCTTGTATTGTCTCCCCCAGCCTCGATAAGTATCTCTAATGCAATGGTTATTTGAATCTCGTTTTATAATTGAGTTATGTTGACATCAGAATGTTGAGTAATTTACCCAAGGCCAAAGGTCTAAGAGGATGAACTCTACCAAGCTGAACTTGCAAATTCTTCCCACTATTGAGCTACATCAAACAGATCACAACCTGCCTGTAACTCCAGTTCCTGGGGAACCAAGGACTCTTCTGGCCTTCACAGGCACCTGCTTGTGCGTGCACACACACACACATATGTATATGTGTATGTGTGTGCATGTGTATGTATATATAAAGAAGTTCATCCTCCTCTGTTTTGGAGGCTGAAGGTCTGACATGAAGAAGGAGGAACTCTGGTTTCTCTTTGACTGATTCCAAATACAGTCACATCCCAGGGTATGAAGAATCCAGGCTTCAGACAGGATATTTGGAGACAATTCTGGCCATAATACCATGGTTTCTACTACAAATATGTCCTGAATAAATTCTGAAATCCTGGAGTCTAGAAGAACAATACCTATAGGGATGAAGAGGTCATAGTCTGCCTGGGAAGACAGCCGTGTTCCCTTGGAACCCCACTATGTGGTCTCCTTTGCCCACAGGCCTTTTCCACATCCTACATCCTCATACTTCTCAGTAAGCTGCTGACTGGCTGTTGTTTCTCAGGACCAGCGCATTCTCATTCTGCATTCTGCAGGTGCTCTCTGCCCAGATGTGCCAGGGTTGGGACTAAACATGACTGAAGAGAGCTCTGGGTCTACCTGCCAGGGCTGAGCCCAGGGCTTCCATTTCAGATGAGTGGCCTATCGTTGTTTTGACATATAGAGTATGTTTTTCCAATTAGTTGTCCCCAATGTGTTAGTTACCTAATTTTCCCAGCCTGTTTAGTCTTTCTTGACCTTACCTCTGTTCCCTTGTGACAATCAGCCCACACACTGCCTGTTTCAGGCCCTACTTCAAAATATTATTTTGTTTGCTTCCCCAAACTTAATGACACTCATTCTCATCACACTCACTCACTCACACACACACACACACACACCACTTACATTTGTCTATCAGCTTACTCAGACTCTCTCCATCTTTGCCTTTAAAAAAAATTTTTTTTTATTGATACTTCCAGTTCATTGGCTGTGTTTTCCCACAGGGTCTAATCTGCCAACATTATTACAGACATTGAAGTCTTTCTATGTCAGTAGTCAATCTGCATATACTTATTAATATCCGTGTGTTTGCTCTTCTTAAAACTACAGGTTGCTTGGGCAATACGTGCTTTAGCATCCTTGGACTTCCTGCTTAGCATGTCAGCCCTGCAAAGGCCCAGCCATTCTTCACAGGTCACCCAGAGAAATTCAGCCTTGTTCTTTGCAAACAAACCCCAGGTTTGCTTATGGCTTGTAAGAAAAACAATAGTGTCCCCTATACTTAATACTGCTTAGCTGCAATGTAAAGTCACTGGGGGAGTGACATCCACAGAGGCCAGACCACGTATGTTGCTCAGACAAGAGGTAATAGGCTTGCTTTGACTTAGTTTACAGAGGTCTTTCTCTCTGACAAAGGAGTCTCTTGGCTTCTGCCAGCATCCAGGAAACAGTAAGAAACTGATTTGCTGGCTACTATGTATGGCAAATCCAAGCTTTACTAAATGCAATACAATATTGTACAGTGTAACAGTTATAAATGATAAAAACAGAATGTATGTGCCTGAGCTTTCAAAAGTAACAGATGAAGTTCAGGTGAACTTCACACACACACACACACACACACACACACACACACACACACACTCATGCATAAACACATACATTTTCACTCAATTTTTTTTTCAAAATTATTTTTTTTTTGGATTTTTTAAATCTATTTATTTTATGTGAGTATACTGTAGCTGTTTTCAGACAGACCAGAAGAGGGCATCAGATCCCATTACAGATGGTTGTGAGCCACCATGTGGTTGCTGGGAATTGAACTCAGGACCTCTGGCAGAGCAGTCAGTGCTCTTAACCGCTGAGCCATTTCTCCAGCCCCACACTCAAATTTTATATTCAACATAAACTTTAAAACAAACAGATTTAGAGTAATGCTCTTAATACCATTGTTTAAGCCAACAAAATTTTATAAACATGACATTTTACAAGTATACACATAATTACATAAATTATTATGTACACAATTTACAAAAAACACAAATCATGAGGTTTATCAAAACCCCATACCTTTTCTGTGTTGACTGGTCGAAATTGATCTTGTGTTAAATAAGTTTCTATTTACTTACTATTAGCACTTCACACCTGTGGTATAAGACTTAGATCCCAGGCTAGAAGACTAAATATACCTTAGGTTTGAGTATTGTGTTGGCCCATGGTCTCTTGTTATGTGACTGTCATTTGTGCATTGGTGGGGCTGTGCCGGAGAGTGGACAGCAGATTTATGGTTCCTACATACCTTGAAAGAATTGGAAACAAACAGCCAGGTCAGAGTCATAAAAGGCTAGATGGATCCTAAGGTCTGAAGCTGGTCTTTGACAAGGTCTACCGGTTTCCTTTCCAGGCCTCCTGATTAACCCTCAGTTCCCCTCAGCTGTCCTATGGTATCTGCAGAATTCTTGATTTCCTGAATATCTCTACACCACTAGAAGCTTTTCAGCTGATGCTCACCCAAATTGACCTGACACCAACATTCAAGCTAGACATATAAGAGCTCTGATAGTTGGGTCTCTGAAGTATTTTCTCTGCTCTGGAGTCTCTCACAGAAGGCATCTTTTGTCTTTACTGCCTGGCTAGTGTGATGGGTGGGATGGGTGTTGATTATACCTTGTCTACACTTGCAACTCTCTTTCTTAAAGCTGCTTTTCTTTTTCTTTCCATGGTCCTCATAGCCAGGAGCAGAACAAGTCAGAAATGATGGAGGACTAACACCTCCAGGAATAAATTCCCACCAGGCACAGAGAGAGGTTCTGTCTTCCCTGTTCTTCATCTGGGCTGATCAGGAGATAACCCTGCCTCCCAGGAACTGCAGGAGGAATGACCTGGGGTGCCCACAGTGAACTGCCTTCTCAATTCCTTGTTCCCTGGTTCTCCCACCTTCTAAAACTTGCTGCCTGCGCTCCTGGTTAGGATTTGTAAGGATCATCTTAAATTTGATTCTGTATCCCAAGATATGCTGCAGGAAAAACCTAAATATAATCACTTAAATGGTACCCAAATCCATGCCACAGGAACATGGGTCAGTGAACTATCCACAATCCTGCCAAGAGTGACCATGTGTTTCCGCAGAAACTTGAACTTACCACCAGCAGAGCCAGCTCCATATATATTTTTTGGTGCTCATAGAAAGATGAAATTGTTAAAGGTCAGAAGCAACGTTGAAGGTGCTGTAGTGTAAAGCGTTTTCATTTCTTTTGCAACCTGTCAAGTTTTTCTTCTTATCGATTCATTATTGACTTAAATCAGTATATATAAATTATATATAATAATGGGTTTCAACATGACATTTTCACATATACATATATGTACACACACGCACACACACACACACACATATAACGTATTTCAATCATATTCTCCTCTGAATCTTTTACTTTGCTACTTAATGTCATTCTAAGTCAAGAGAATTAAATCTAGAAATGTCTGAGATGAGTTTTATTGCTGACCTTTATGTTGTAAAATGTTGATTTAAAAATGCAAACAGGTACTTAACATGTATGCCATTGCTGAAATTACATTGTTCATAACTCATTTCTGTAGCTTCTGTATCCACATGCAGATGAAGAATAACAAAATGTTAAGGACAAATGTAGACAAAGTGTACTCTTCATTTCCGTCCCTCCCTCCCTCTCTCTCTCTCTCTCTCTCTCTCTCTCTCTCTCTCTCTCTCTCTCTCTTTCTCTCTCTCTTTTAACTGTACTGTCACTTTACCTAAGTCAGGGAACTAAGATTAAGCAGAAAGGACATGGTGAGGTGTCAGTTGTATTTTTTAGACTCTCAAGGTTTTCTTTCTTTATTCAGGACGAGTTCCGGAATAAGTGGAACTAACTCAGCACCCTCCCTCCTCCCACAGTCCTAGGCATCCTTCAATCACATTCTCTTTTATCAGATCTGTGCTCGCTCAGGCAACATCACAAATTCTAAATGTTAGCCAATGCCAAGGACCAGCATTTCCTGTCATAACTCAACTCACCTGTGTTCTATTAAAGTTTTGAAGTTAGATAAAACTGTGAAGGACTTCAAGATGGCCCCAGACACAGATGGTGTCTGAAACCAGATTAGGAGCTCTTTTGGGTCTAGGATGTCAGTGTCTTACACCTGTGACACTGGCTCTGATGAGAGAGGTACCTCGAGCATCCGGAAGCTGGAATCGTGATTCTACAAGGCTTTCTGTTTCTTGGTCTTTGGAGTCCTTAAAGGATGTTTTAATCATGATAAAGATGTTTTTGCTAAAAAGTTTCCTATTCTACCTTAGGATTTATTTTTGTGTTCGGGCAGGCTGTCCTGATGATGATGATGATGATGGTGGTGATGGTGAGGGTGAGGGTGATGATGATGATGATGATGATGATGATGATGATGATGATGATGATGATTTTGCCAACTTGCTACAAGCTAGGTCTCCCAGGAAGAAGGAATTTCAGTTTCGAAAATGCCTCCGTAAGACTGTCCTGCAGCCTTATGTGGTGGGGCATTTTCTAGATGAGTGATTGATCTGGGGAGAGGCTAGACTAATGTGGGTGGTGCCACCCTGGGAAGGTGGTTCTGGGTACAATAAAAAAGAATACTGAGCAAGCCAGCAAGCAGCACCTCTCCCTGGCCCCCGTCTCAGTGTCTGCTTCCAGGGTCCTACCTTGAGCTCCTACCCCGGAGTCTCCTGATGGTGGACTCTAACCTGTCAGCTGAAATAAAGTCATTCCACACCACATTGCTTTTGGTCACAGTGCTTTGTCATAGCAGACCAAAAGCACGGGGCATTTTGGAGATGGAAAATAAATTTAAAGGACACACCCCCCCCCTTACTCTGGTCTCCCCATCCTAGCCAGTAACCCATTAAAACAGTGTTCACAACCTTTTCAATGCTGCAAGCCTTGATACAATTCCTTGCCAACCAGAAAGTTACTTCGTAACTGCAATGTTGTTACTGTTATGAATTGTAATGTGAGTATCTGTGTTTCTACTGTTCTTAGGTCACCCCTGTGAGGCGATTCAGCTCCCCTTCCCAACACAGGGGGATGGCAACCCACAGGTTGAGAATCACTGCTTTAAAACATGAGAAGAAAATCATAATAGCGTTGAACATGCTTAGGGAAGGCAACATTCTTTTTAAGTTTTCTCTTAAATGCTGCTGGTTTTGAAGATGTCTCAGTAAGTTTTACACTTGAATGCACCTATGATCATACACACACACACACACACACACACACACACCACACACACTCTCACACACACAATCTCACACACAAACTTTCTCACACACACACTCTTTCTTTCTTTCTCTCTCTGTCTTTCTCTGTTTCTCTCTCTCTGTGTTTTTCTCTCTCTCTCACACACACACTCTCACATACAAACTTTCTCTCACACACACACTCTTTCTTTCTCTCTCTGTCTCTCTGTTTCTTTCTCTCTGTCTCTCTCTCTGTCTTTCTCTATCTCACACACACACACCCAACACACACTCCATATACACAAACTCTCTCTCACACTCACACACACACACTCCATGTACACACACACTTTCCTCCCTCTCTCTTACACACACAAATACACACCACACACAAACTACAGACATATACTACACGCACATACATATACTACACACATACTTGACACATCCACTCCATACAACATACACACACACTCCACACACTCCACACATACATATAGATATACATTCCACACACACATTCCACATACAACCACACACTATACACACATACTCTACACATACACACACTCCACACACACTTCATGCACACACACAATCACACACACAGTGTTCTCTTATGCCCATGGAAAATCCCCATGCAGCCTCGGCTTGCCTTCGTCACCAGGGCTGCCGCTTGTGGTTCTGGCTGACTTCCACATGTGTGCCCTGCCCCTGACCTGGCCTGTTTTAGATGTTGCTATAACACCTGCTGGTTTCGTTGTCAGAAAAGTTCCTTAGGAAGAACATTCTGACTTTTCAGAACAAGACTTCCAGCATACTCACGCACGCACGCACGCACGCACACATGCTCGTGTGTGTGTGTGTGTCTTCCTAGAAACCATGGTTAATTCCAGCCAGGCGCCACAGCAGCCCTTCCTGGGCAGAAGGTCATTTCAATAAGGACCACTGGGGCTTAGTAAGCAGAGAAAAGCAGCTCCTTCTCAGACAGGATGTTGGAAAGACGCCCTGAATGAGCCTTGCAGGGCAAGAGACGCCAAGGGGACAGAGAATGAGGGCCAGTACCCCAGGAAGTTATTCATGAGCCTGCGCTGTTTGATAAACAGCGAAGCAAACCCTTTCCTAAACAGCTAAACTAACTGTGCGGAATTCCAGAAACTCCGCGAACAATGACTGGACATTCCTTGTCTCTTATGTGCTTGTTTGTGCACTAAAACCTTTCAAAGACAACAGAAGCCAGCGCTCTGGTTTGGGTATGAGATTGGGGGTGATGTCTGTGGCATGGTGTGCTGCCGGATCCGACAGCCTTCCTCCTTCTGGTAGCCGCGGCATCCCGGGAGCCCTTTCTGCTTCCGGGAGCACCTCACCTGCAACTAATGTCTACACGCAGTATGAATCCTGATGAAGGTATCAAAACGCAGACTTCCACTGTTCACATTACCGAGAGCTGTAACTGGGTCACGGTAGGAAGGAATCTAGAAATTTCTCATGTAGCTAACTGACTTTGGATGAGATATTCAAATGTCTGAGGGCACGTACTTCTTTTTAGAAATTGTATTAAAAGTATAAATTGTATATGTACACACATAAAGCATACACATTTAGGTAGGCATCTAATTACAAAATAAATTAATATTATTGCATGCATAAATATCTTTAGATGATCCCTCTGCCATCGCAGCCGTGCTCTGCGTCCTTCATTCGGGTTCTATGTTTTTAGTTGCATTTATAACTTTCAGTGCGTGTACAATATATCTGCTCCTTGATGTTGATATTTTTTTGTTCCTTCCTCTCCTTTTTTTCTTTATGAAGTAAGTTTATAACACAGGATAGCTGACTGTAAACATCAAAATGGATGGATTAAGAAACATATCAGGGCTTTAGCGAGACATGTGGCTGTGTGCGCGCATGCGCAGGCGCGACAGTGCGTCTAGAGATGATTGGCCCGAGGTCGGTGGCACTGTTTTATGAACTGGGGTTCAGACAGAATAAAATTATATTCCCAAAGAACAAACAAAGGGACTTGAACCATCTACAACAAAACAGAGACAGGAGCCTCTGTATAAGCTCAGAGCCCTTCTGAAAGTACCGATCTCCACAGTGCTGCCTGAGAGAGACCCACTGCAAAGAGCCCTTCGGTGAGCCTGGCGACTTCTGGAGCTCCTGTGTTTGTCTGTCCATCCTTTCTGGGCAGAAGTTCCCATTACTCTAACCTCCTGATAATGCTCAACACACACTGATATGAAAAAAAATTCAGTCGTGGTGGGATGGAGGAGAAAGAGATAAGGGTGCCAAGGCACCTAAGAGCGCTTTCGCACAGTTACATGGGCTCCTAGCAGGACCCCTGTGCTTCTGTAGACAGGTCCAGAAAAGCACAAGTTCAGATGACCCCACCCCCTCCCCCTCCCCAGTAAACACAACTCATCTTGCGGTTCCCTTCCAAAACTGAGGCGGACAAAGAGGCGTGGCTAGCTGGAGCTGCTTTGGAGATACCATTCATCTTGAAATGAAATATAAGGCCTATGACAACCATCTAACATTGAAACTGTTTGGTTTGTGACCAGTGCTGATCTAGAACACCCCAGCGATGATGTCCTGGGCTGGAGTCCGTAGCTGAAGACTTTTGTTTGGAAAGCTAACGAGCCAGCCCAAAGACCTTCCAAAGAGACATAATGGCTTAATTATTACTTTAACCAGAAGGCCAAAGCTTCTAAAGAGCAGCTTCCTTCCCTTAAGGTTTTCCACGCCTCCTGGCTTTATCCGTAGCTGACCCGATCTGCCCAGAGTTCAGCGGGCTCTGGGTTACAAAAGGGAAAATGGCCAGCTGGATTGCCAACCCGCTTGGTGCCCTGTAAACAAGATGTACCCAGATGAAATGGGGTGCACAGAAGAGCCTGCGCGGGGGAGGAAGCTGAACCTCGGTTCTGAAACAGTTGATTCACAGGTTAACTACCTATTAAAGTGGAATCTAAAACGAGACATAACCTTTCCCCAGCATGGTTTGTGTTAGATGCTTAATGTGCACAGGAAGAGATACTGCACAAGATAAAACCTGCTTGTGGCTAACCAGTGGGCTGGATTTGCTTCATTGGGCCTTAGCAAGTTTGCCAAAAAAATGTCCGAAGGACTCAGGCAGAACACCTGCTTTGGAAGAAGATACTTAAGCAGAATATGAGTGTCCCAGGCTGGATCTTAGAAACTCACAGCCTCTCCAGGCATCCTTCCTGCGGGCTTTCTCTTGAAAAGGTCAGAGTAGCTTCTTCCAGAACAATTCCCCACTCCCACCCTGCCCCAACAACACAGCAACACACCATTAAATTAAAAGCAGTTCTTTGGAGAAAAAAAATGCCTTTTTAGTAATAGGGTCTTTTTAGTGATCTTAGATATAGAAAGAAAGAGAAAGAAAAGGAAGAAACAAAACAAACAAACCCCAAACACCAGAAAGCTAAGCCAGTTTTGCGTTTTGCAAATTGCTCTAATTAGGATGTCCCCAAGAACCTGGGCACAATAGCTGCCAGCCTCTCCGCCTTACAGCAATTTTCCAAAATGAATTTTTGAGACTCAATTTTACTAGGCTGAACTCAGTTTTTTTTCCTGGGAGGCTGGGGTTTTCTTTGGAGATTGTTTCTGGGAGCCCCTGTTTCCCCAGCGCTGATAGCTTCCGGTGCTATTCTCTACTTCCACACCGCAAAGCCCCTTTGTTCTCACCACAGCCTCCCACTGGCATGGCAACCTCCCTCCTTCATACTCTGCATCTTTCTGTGTATTTACCCCAGGGATGCAGTGCCTAAAGAAGAATATGCAGTTGCAGAGTTCATGCTTTGCAGCCCAGGCTGCTTGTTTCCACTAGACATACAAGAAAACAACAACAACAAACATAACAACAATAACAAAAACTCATACAGCGAACCAGCCCCGTTTCAGCTTCCTGAGTCAGCCGAGGAGGGAACTCATAACAGATATATTTTTTCCTTTGTCTTAGAACAAATGGTACTCATGCGTGCCCAGGCTAGAGTCGAGAAGACAGAGGGTACTGGGACAAAACAGTGTTATAGTCCTGTTTTCTTCCTTTCCCAGAATTCCCAGGGTGTCCCCCGTGCCCCACCCTAAGCCAGCCGGGTCAAAGGCAGGAGCTGATTTCTGACTGGAATGCTAGCCAATGGCTCCTGTTTTGGTCAGCTACAGGTTTCCCTTGGGGGTCTGGGCCAGTTTAGTTCCAAGTGCAAGTTCCCTATGACATTCTTTACCCTGTATCACCGCTTCGAAGGCCCTAAAATCAGGTAGTGCCATGCATTGCAAAATATATACCATGGAATGTTCTAGAAACTGACCAACTGTTGCATTTTAACCTCAAAGGCAGAACAGGATTCAAAACTACCATATTCTTCCAGGTATCCGTTTATACTCACTTGTGTGAGACAAAATATCAAAGCCCAGCAAGCCCTGCTAGGGAGCATCCAGTGAGCAGAGGCCCAAAATACTGCTTCTGACTGTGGTGACAGGGATCAGGTAGAGTACCCAACGTGCAGATGCCAAGCCATCCCACCTCCCTTGTCACCATCTCCCGAATCCCCCCTCCCGACTTAGACCTAGCCCAGGCTGCTCTCCCAACGAGGCTCAGTGTCTCACCACAGATAAAAGCCTCCATGGTTCCCCCATGAAGCCACCTGCCTCACCTGTATGAGCTGACTGACTCTTACCATGGACTAATGTTCAGAGTAGCCACTACTGTGCTATGTGGAGAGCATTGCTGTGTATACATACATGTCCTCCCAACTGCCCACACTGTGCATTCTCCCTTACACCTCACAGATCATTTAGCTAGTCCCTGCTTCAATTCCAGTCCTGGTTGAGGGAGGGGAAGAAGAGGGCGTGGTCAACAGGATGATATCAAGAAGAGGAGAAAAGGAGCACAGAGAAGTGCCACCACCAACTTTTGGGAAACAGGAAGCTTCTAGAAGGGGATGCTGTAGAGGAACAGGACTGTAATCCAGAGAACGTGTTTTAGATTGGTTGTCCATGGCAGCGAAGGTGGTTGAGGCTAAAGTCAGCAAGAGAATATGAGAGTCCAAATGTGGACTCTGAGTAGACATTTTGCTTCTGAAATAACGGAGAGAAGAGGGTTTGGTAGCAGCTCAAAAGAAGAACTGGGTTAGACTTTGCTTTCCAGTCTAGGAACCTGGAGGGCGGTGAGATCATTGTTAGGAGAGATTCACAGTCTAAGTGGTCCCAATTTGCAATGGTTTGATTTCATTTCTGACCTTATGATAATCTGAGAACAAGGACATCGAGTGGGAATAGTATAGTGGATTTGAAATTTGGATCTACATTTCCCTGACATTGTGTAATGTGATCTTCTTTCTTTATATCGGGCAGTGGTGGCAAACCACAGCCCCCAGGGAGACGGACTAGCTGGCACTCTCCTGCATACTATGCTGCCAGACACCAAGGCCGTAGCTCGTGTATTCTTGACTCGCAACAATTTCAGTTTAGAGGGGATTTATCCAGACACAAGCCCTGTCATAAGACAAGGGGCATGCATTCAAGAAAGATTGTGGTATTGCTGGAACAGCCTCAGTGCAGATAAACAGGGGTTCTGAATGGAAGTCAGAGACCAAGGAGTAGTCTATCCCCTAGAGGAAGAACAGACTGTTCCTTGAAGAATAAGGAGGAAATCAGTTGAGGACAGCAGATGCTTGAGTTGGAGAGAGAAGTTCCTCATACCATTGGGTATGCTAGGTAACTTGCCAAGTGGGGAGTCTGGGTGTTGGGAGCCAGAAGAGATGATCAACAATCATGAAGAAGGCTTGGAAAACAGTTTCTGGTTTGTCAGGAAAGACATTGCTATATACAGGACATCTGGGAGACTGTTATACGTGGGGTATCTGGACCCCTGCAGGACTGTTAAGACCTGGAGGCTTACTATTTTAAAAAAATCCAGCATTGAGTGTCCAAGGTTGAGTCAGCTCAACAGGACCCTCCAAGACAGAGGAGGATTTGATGTCCAGTATAAACATCTGGTCATCAGTTGGTTCCTGCAGGGGACAGCCACTTGCTTCCCTACCTGTCCTTTGTGACCTAACAGACCTACTTTGATCTGGCTTTTAATACTCTGGTGTACCCACCCTACATTGCATTAGGCAAGGTTCTCTAGTGGAGTAGAACTAGATAGGCAGGTAGGTAGATAGATTAGACAGACAGGGAGACAGATGATATAGATATTGAGATTGATGGTTGGATAATAAATATAGATAATAGAAAAATAGACAGATGATATACTATAAATAAAGATTGGTTTACATCATAGGTGCTGTATAATCCAACAATGGCTATCTGCATGTAGAAGAAAAGAACCTAATTGTTTTGTAGTTCACAAGGCTGGATGTCTCAATAGTTCCAATCTAGTACTGAAAACCTGGAAATTCCTAGAGTCTCGGGTATTGAGATCACCTTGAAAGACTGGAGAACTCGGAGTGTAACAGGAAAAGAGCTATTGCGGCAGCAGGGGTGGATGCGCATGCTCAAAAAGAAGTGAGGTCAGGTGTGTGCACACTGATCTTACCTTGAACTTCGTTTCTATCAGCTCCCAACCCTAGAAGATGCCCCCCACATTGAGGGCAGATCTTTCCCTTCCAGTCCCTGTTTAATAAGTCAGTCCTCTCTAGAAATGCTCCCACAGACACTTAGAGGCAACTAATTTCCTGAGTCTCAGTGCAGTTAACCTGACAGCCAGGACAAACCATTCTTACCTTCTAGCCCTGAGTCTCTTAGGGGTCACAAGCCTGAGCATGGCCGGAGCTAGTCCCATTAAAGGGATGGTGTGTTGGATGTGGTAGCAGCCGGTAGCTTACCAACGGAAGGGCTCCGGGTTCATTAACTTAACTGCCTTCAAATGAACGGTAGAAAGATGAAGTTTACAAAACCATTATTTCTTGGTATGTTTGTATCTATAACCCCGTGCTAAGTATATTCAATCTTTATTTGCTGCTCATTCCTCAGTCACGTTTGCAAATGAATAGAACAGTGAGATCAGCTATCCTGGTCATTTGTGGACTGGCTTCACCTCTGCTCATTCCTAAGAAAATAGCCAATAGCAGCTATGCCAAGGAATGAGAGCCAGGAAAGGTCACTGGGAAATGGTCGTTCTGGAAAATGAAGAAAGCCAAGCTACAGGAACGACATTTTTACAAGATGAGCCCACAGGTCATGGGACTCTTTAGTTCTTAGGATTTCAGGATGGGGGAAGAAGAAATAGAACTGAGCAGTCTACAAACAAACGAACAAACAAACAAATGGAAGTAGAGACTGCAAATCAGAGCCAAGCCTTGTCCGCCCCCATCATGTTATTGGGAACTGACTTGAAGTGGGAGGCAGCAGAAAATGTTGAAAACAAACTTATTATCAATGAATCTTGCAGAATGCAGTATGAAGGCAATTCAGAAATTACTGTGGCAAAGCAAACCACCCATGTCCAATAGAATCAGGCTAGAGAGGAAGACAAAGAGGCCTGAAAGGGAACAGGAAAAGGGGACTGGGGAGAGAGACAGGAACAGAAGGGTGAAAGAAATGGGAGAAGGTGTCATGGGAACCCAGAATTTGCACACATACACTCTACCTAGTAGGGATGTGGTCGCACAAGAACAAAGCCCACATCTCACTCAGGCAGACAGACAAGCCACTGGCACCTCAACCCCACAAAGGGCAGCAGAGGCTGGAGTGTTCCCACCTCTGGATTGTCCCCACCTCCTGCCTCTGTGAGCATTGTTTTGATAATCTTTCCTTTTCAAGACAATAATTCTCTCACTAAAAGGTCATCCAGCTAAAAATATTCTTGCTCGGATTTTCCGTGTGATTTCTCTGCTTTCCGTCTCACCTCAGAGAAATGGTGGAAGGATTTTCCACCCACGGGGAATCATTTTCCAGGCACTGGTGCCGAAATCTGTCTTCTCAATCTTCTTCTCCCGTTTCCCCCGACTCCCGACTCACCAGTCAGTGTCAAAAGAACCAAAAGAATGATTTTTTGCAAAAGAGAAAAGAGAATCATAACAATCTTTTAGGGGGAGGGGTTTGAGACAGGGTAGTCCTGGCTCTCTCTGTAGACCAGGCTGGCCTAGAACTCACAGAGATCTGCCTGCTTCTGCTTCCCAAGTTCTGGAATTAGAGATATGTACCTACCATGCCTGGCTATTTCTCTGACAATTTGAATTCTACAGCCAGGGTTCCTTTTTTTGACAATTCCCTTTACAACGGCAAAGGTATTGACTAATGTACTTCACCTGTGCAGAATTAAAACACTCTATCTTTGAAATGGGGTTCCAGGTGCAGTGAAGCACCTGACCACCTGCAGGTGGGCAATGACAGCTGGCTATTGACCATAGCACACACATAGATGGTTGTCCCAATATGATACTTGAATTCTTGTTTATGGAATTACTTATCTGGGCTAAGACATAAGTTGCTCTTCACTGGACTATTCCAGAACACGTTCTCCTTCAATTCTATATAAGGCACAAATCTGCTCTTGATCATATAGCATGCCTTGAACAGATTGTCATTACTGTGACAAATTCCCAAGATAAGTCACCTTCATAACAGGGAAGGTTTGCTCAGGCTCAAGTAGTCTGTTGGCCCTGATGCTTTGGGCAAGAACATGCCACAGAGGGGGCTGCTCACCCTGTGGCTGTGAAAGCTCAAATGCCCTGCAAGGGTAAACCAAATGACCTAATCGTTGAGGTAAATATTAAAAATTGTCGGCTACAGATTCCCAAGTGTTCTCACTCAGCATGTATCTGAGCGGAGCCGTGCTCCAGATGTCTCTCTGCCACCTGTTTTCACACACTGTCCCCTTGGTGGGGTGTTATCATGCCTGAAATGCTCATCGAGTTCCTTGGGCCGCTCTAGCATGGCACCATGCCACACTAGCCCCAGGCATTCTATAGATGCCCTCTCCCTGCTGTCTCCCTATCAGCCGGGAACTTTGCTCACATTCCCCACAGCACATATCTTCAACCCTGAGTTTACCCCAGCACCATGTTTGACAGCTAAGATACGGAAACAACCCGAGCATCCTCTGATGGCTGGATATATAAAGCAAGTGTGGTGTGTAGATGATACTATACGGACCGAAGAAGAAGAGGAAGAGGAGGGGTGAGGAGGAGGAGGCGGTCACTCATTTGCAGTGATATGGATATCATGTGAAGTGAAACAAACTAAGCATAGAAATGTAACACCTCCTGATTTATAGATGTGTGTCTATAGAAAGAGCACTGAATAGCAGAGAACAGAAGACTGTTTAGGGCTGGGATATGTGGATAAGTTACTAGGAAGATGTGGGCCAAGGGATGAGGAGTTAATTATCCAGGAGAGTAAGGATAAGAGTTCTACACACATGGCAATTGGCAGTGTACCGAGCGCTAGGCAAAGACTAGATAGTAAATATTCTTACCATGGGTAAATATTGAATACCGCTTAAGCTACTCTGCATGATTTCACCACTGCATGATGCAAATGTGTGAGAGTATCATGCGGTATACCAGAAATACACATCACCTTTACTTAACACTTTTCTATGGAAAAGATAGATGATGAATAGATGTATGGATAAATAGGTTTTATATGTATGTGTGTGTATGTGTGTGTGTGTGTGTGTGTGTGTGTGTATCCCTGAACATACCAGTTTGCTTCAGAATAAGGTCACCCTTATATGTAACCACAATATAGTTATAAAACTCAGGAACTTTAGCACTGACATACCATTATAATCTGTACTTGTTTGGGATGATGGCTCAGTCAGTAAAGGGCTCACCTTGCAAGTTACAAGGATCTGAATTTAGTCCCCAGTACCTCACTTCAACCCCAAAGAAAGTCGGGTGTGAGTGTGGTGACACGTCTTTGTAGTCCCAGTGCCAACCTTGTGTGCACATGTGTGAATGTAACAGAACAAAGAAGGCAAAAAAAAAAAAAAAAAAAAAAAAAAAAAAAAAAAACCCACAACAAATCTCATTTTAAATACAGAGTTGGAACCATAAGGAGGCATCTTCAGCAGGACAGAGGAAGCTCAGCCACAGGCCTCAGATGTTATCTGATAACAATCTTAGCGTTTGGTTGGTGGGAACTAAGGTTTTGTTAACACATTCCAAAGGTGTTTTGTTTTGTTCTGTCAGCCAGAGAATGTTAGGTCAGTTACCAGGATGGTGGGCAAGGAAAGACTATTTAGAAAGTCTGAAGTTAGGCCAGCATCATTGTAACTGGGCTCTGGACCCGCAACATTCCAACCTCCCCAGCAGCACCACTGAAGGCCTCATCAGTTAACCAGCCATGTAGAAGGACCAGAGGGAGAAGCAGTGTCTTCCCGGGAGCAGCTGGCTTTCAGTGTGCAGGTGTGAGGGTGTGGGCACACAAGTGAAGGGCAGAGAACAAACTGAGTAGGTCCTTACCTCCACCTTGTTGTTGATGTAAGGTCAGCATAAGGCAGGTAGCTGACCCATTACCTCCCAGGCACTCTCCTGCCTCCACTTAATCCACTGTAAGGGCACTGAGATTAAAGACTCGTGCTACCACACCAGGGGTGTAGATGGGTTTTCAGGCTTTGAAAGTCTTCATCACACTTGCATGGCAAGAGCTTTACCCACTGAGCCATCCTCCCCAGCCCCTCCTCGTATTCAGTTCTGTCTCTCTTTGTTTGGTGGCACTGGAAAAAATGTCCTGTGGGACAATTGTGTTTGTCATTTTCCCCATCACTGTGACCAAATCCCTGATGAAAATGCCTAGAGGGAGGGAAGACTTATTTTGGCTTAAAGCACTCATCCCACAATTACTTGGCTCCATAAGTCTTGGCTGAGCATCCGGGCATAGAAGGATCTACGGAGGCTTTTCCTCAGCTTTAGAGACCAGACAGAAGAGAGGACAATAGGAAGGAGCCAGAGAGAATATGACTCAAAGACCTGTCTCACTATCCCAGGGGCCTACTTCTTTCAGGCAAACTTCACCTCTGAAAAGCTTCACAGGCTCCCTAAATAGTGTTAGGATGTAGGAACCAAATGGCCACTCCACACAACAGCGGCCCTCTTCATTTAGGGGACTTCTCGTTTCTCTTTTGAAATTTTACTCCAATTATCAACCGGCCAATGCCTCCCCTTCTTTCTTCCTTCTCCCCTGGACTTCTTCCTCCTTAGTGAGGAATTTGCCCAGACTCAGCCCCATCTGCAGGAGATCTAGATGCTAGGATAGGCCCAGTGACTGTGGTTTACGGGAGATGTGGTAGACATGCTGCAAGGGGTAACTGATCACATGAAGAACATGCCTTCAACCCAGAAAAGCTTTTGTTTTTAGATAAGGTGAAGGTGGCATCAATTGACCAGGGACATAAACACACCTTTGACCTGGACTGCTTGCTTTGTGTCTCAAAGCTAAACTCTCATTTTATTCAAGTTGGCAACAATTTTGGCCCCACACAGTTCCCAGAGGACAGCCATTGGGACTGCCTGCTCTAATAAACTATCTTGGAAGAAGAGAAAAGGAGAAACTACAAAAGCAAATTTTGTTTTGGAGTTGTAGGCTTGCAGTGACAGACTGGGGTCAATCGGTTTCACCTCCTGTGACCTGTTGCTTCACAAGGAGGTTACTGGGCAGATTAAGTTTCAGGACAACATCTTGGGACAGGCCAGGTGGTTATCTGCTGATGGCAACTAACCCTGATGCTAATAAAGGGGGAAAGTGGGGAAGAGAGGTGAGGGTCTCATACAAACCCAAACAACACAAGTTAACTTAATTATCGTGCAAAACACACCTCGATCTCCAAAGGGTTACTAAAAGACAGTGTATTCCCATCCAAATATGGCTGTCTCAAATAACATTTACTGTAGCGTCAATTAATGAACTTTGTAAAGTCACAAAACAAAAAGAACCATCACCTGTCAACTCATTTACTAAATACACCTGGCCCAGGTGCCGGTGGGAGAACATCAGACAGGTAGGTTTTAACAAAATGAAGAAATCTTTGCTACAGCTCCCAGACATTGGCTGTTAGGTCAGTGGAAACTAGTGGTCTGGAGAGCTGACATATTCCATAGGTTTAAAGGTTCCCTCCTGAAAGTTAAAGGCTGTCAGGTCAGATACCGTGGTAGATGATAAAATGCCTATTAAAGGGACTGAAGACAGCCGTGATGCTTTTGGCTCTTGATCTGCAACATTCTAATCTCCACAGTCAAAGAAGCTTTAATTTGGTCTCTAGCAGTCATCATAGGCATGGCGTTGGGGGTGGGGGGAGGGTTGGGTGGCACTGTAGTCTATGCAAGATAGAAAGAAAAACTTGCTCAGAGCTCCAGCATTCTCTGTTGTGGGTGATCAGTGTGGTGTGGGCTCAGGAAGGCTGGGTAACAAGAAGAGCAGGCAGAAGTGTGGCTGGGAAACTGTACTGTTTATAGTACAGAAACACACTCCCCCCAGGACCCTGTGCGTGAGCATTCATTCTTTTCCTTTCTACTATTTTATTTTATTTTATGTGTTTACTTGCCTGAGTGTACACATGGACACCACATTCATGAAGCAGCCGCAGAGGTCAGAAGAGGCATTGGATCCCCTGAGATGGGAGTTACAGGTGGCTGTGAGTTACCCTGTGGATGCTGGTGGGGGGGGGCAAACCCAGGTCCTCTATAAGAACAGCCAGTGCTCTTAACTGCTGAGCCACCTCCCCAGCCCCAAGTTCCACGGTTTCTTTTTCAGGCTTGTTCAGCCTTCCAGTAAGTTGCTGGAGTAGCTTTTGAAATCATTCCATGTCCCAAGCTTCCGAGGCTCAAAGAAGCTATGATGCTTCCAAGGCTCAAAGAAACAATGTAACATTCCAACATCCAGGAGGGTAATTGGCCAAGGTGGGATCAGACCGGGATTCTGAAAGGGAAACCTTTGCATTTCCTTCTATTAAGAAAGGAGATTCTGAAAAGATAGTCGAGCAGACAGCAGACTATCCAGTGGTCTGAATGTCCATCCAGTATTGTTTATTGGAACCTTCAAAACCATGGTAATGGTATTTGGAGTGAGGGCTTTGGGAAGTAATCAGGGATAGCTCTGGTCACCAGAATGAAACCTCTTTGTGGTTTGACTGGCTTTAGGAGAAGGAGAGAGAGCTGGGTTGGTCCCTTACCTTGACTTACCATGTGAGCCTCTTCATCTTGCCATTATGAAGCAAGAAGACCATCACTAGCTGCTTTGTGTCATGCTTTGGGACTTCCTAGGGCCCAGAACTGTCAGCTCAATAGACCTCATTCTAAATGATTTGCTCTCGGGTATTCTGTCCTGGCAAGAGCAAACAGACTGAGACAGCACTCCATCCCTTACCTTATAATTTTAGATGAAGGTGTATCTTTTTTCATAGAAAGTAGGTTTGACAAAGCAGTATTGTTCCGCTTGTGATGTAAGGTCCAAATTCATTGTTCTAGTACTCTTGGCAGAACCGTCCTGGTAAAACCAAGTCTATTCTAAGGGGAGATATCAGTACCCCCTCCCTTTGGCTATCAGACTACTGAACAATGGTCTCCAAGGAATTGGAATTTCCCCAGGAACCTCTTGCTGGGAAAAGGAGAGGGCTGAAGCCCTGAAGCTGGTGCCAGCCAAAGGAGGGACTTGTTTCCCAGGAAGCGATTTCACATCATTCTGACCTGTCCGACGGCCTTGCCGGATAGACTGGAAGCCTAGACAATGATGGACAGTGGTAACTGGGGCGACTTCTAAACCCAAGCCTCATGTCAGTACTCCAAACTCGGGGTGTCACTGAACTTCTTTATCTTCCCCATGTGGCCACAAGGAATAAATCTCTCTCTGCTTGTCACTAGTAATTGTTTCATTGTCTGTTGTGGACAAACGACCAGGCATAGCTCTTAGGGGACCAGGGTGAAGGCTCTGGCCCTAAGAACTCTGGTAGTATTGACTCTCACATCTGATACCTGCTCACTTTTGAGGCCCACGCAGCATTGTCCCCCTGAGAGCTTCAATCTCTTATACCTCATACCAAACACACAGGCCCCATGTCTGCTGCTCTGTCACCCAGGGTGTTCATCTCTGTTATTTTCTTGGCTAAAGACCCCACGTCTACCTTTAGAAACTCCCACTTCCAAATCAGTCACCGGGAAAGCCACCCCTGCCCATCCAGCTCCCAGGAGCTTCTCCAGTCTCCAAAATGCTACCTATGATGCTCTATAGTTCGTACCACTCATGTACTAGATACAACTCTGGATGTCTGAGCATCCACACATTTACGGGCTATTGAATTAGGACATGGATAATCAGGGCTAGCCAACAGGCTCTTTTCTGGAAATGCAAGTTAGGGAATTCCAGGCATAGACATGCCAGGCATGACATCATTGGACTGGGGAGGTGCGAGTGTCCAGGAGCCTCGCAGAGAGCAAAGGACGAGGCCAGCCAACACTGGAGGACAAGAAGGGGACAATGTTGAGCAAAGCCTCTGGGTGAAAATGGATGACCAAAGCTCTGGCCACGGGTTAGGTTAGAGGGCTGGAGAATTTTTGAGATGGGGAAATCATGCTGAAGTCAGAGGGCGAGCTGGAGAGATGTTTGATGTTTTTCTGAATAGTCATGGAAATTAAACAAAACCAGAAAGCACTTTGTATCATCTTAAATATACATATTTAGGTTATGGATCTCTAAGATAGGAATAGAGGTCAACCTTATCAATTCTGGGCAGTTTATTCTCTGCAAAAGCCTCTCATTTGATGCCCTTTGGAACATGTTTAATAAATGCTGTTTACATTTGGTCTGATCCATGTTTAAATGTGTGTTAAAAAACAGGGAAAGATTGGAGAATTTTAGAGACGCATGTTTATTTTACCAAAATTTACTGTGTTAAAGCTAGCATTTTGGCAAGTTTTGAACAAATAATGAGACCAGCTCAGATTAGGAGTAGCCAAGATAACCAAAGAATTCTTTGAGGTATGCGTTATAAAGTTGGAATCTCACCAAGTGACTTTTTCAAACTGCTTTCATTTCCCTCCCCCCAATTTCATTTAATTCACTTTTCATTTAATTCAGAAATTAAAACACTGAATAGATATTAAAGAATAAACCAATTCTTACTTATTTTTTTACTGTGTTGTTCAGATTTTCAATTATAATAAAAGCCCTGCTTCCTCATCGGGGCTTACCTCAAGAGTGCTTTTGGTTCATTTTGGGAATAGTTCTTTCGGAAAGCCCAAATCCAGCTTCCCTCTGCCTTAATTCTCTTCTATATTGCAAAGTGAGAAGGCCCTGCCCACATCTGTCCTCCGGGAAAGAGTGACTGAAGTCAGTTACACACATTTGAAACAGGGGTTTTTAACACAGAAAGTGATGCATGTAAAATAACACCATTCAACATGAAGCAAAAATTCTCTCTGGGTTGTCTGCCAATCTATTATCTCTGTCCCCCACCTCTACAATAGGAGAGGTGACATGATGTCTTTATTTGGATACACCATTGTGAGCTAAATTTCAGCCTAACCTTTTTATGGTTTCTCCATGACAGTCTCTGACACCACAAACGAATCCCGTTGTCACAACTGATAGGCTGTCATTTGATCCTGACAGGAGCTGATCAGCACACTGCTCAGGTTTTCCACCACAGCCATGGAAGCAGCTGCTGACATTCTTCAGGCCCTGTTCCGCAGACATCTCTCAAACACAGCATCCCACCGCCATGACAGTCAAAGGACCCATTAGTTCTTTTGTCTATGGGGAACTCAAAATAACCACAAAGGCTGGTTCTGACTTAGTGATTTTATTTTTCTGATCTAGCTAAAGGGTGCTACACATTGAATCGGTGAAGAAGAATGAAGAGACTGGAATCCACAGTTTTTAGTTAGGAAAACAGTCTGGTTAGTTGAGGCCTTGATTAGATACAGGGGTACTTTTATCAATCCAGGGATACTGGTTTGTAACCATTATGATGAAGGAACTGGGTAACTACCCCACCCCCAGCACTACCAAACAGAATTCTACTTGAGCCTCAGATGGGCCTTTCTGCTTTCTTTACAAAGTTTCAAGATGAAGCTTTATGGCATGTAGAGCAGTTGGGCCCAGGCTATCTAGGAAATAATCCACATCCAAAGAACCCACTGGCCTCCGAGGCTTACCAGAGTCCAGACAAGGGCTGCTGTCCTCACTGTAGGGCAGCCTTCAGAACAGACTTTGTCTAACCAGCTGCCCGAGCCCCGTGAAAGACCTTTGTTTAACAAGTAAATGCATTCTGAACAGAAAAGTAGAAGGAAAGCACATATTGGTGTTTATCCCTAGGGAAAAATGCTGCCCTAGTGTGCTCCATGCCCTGGATTACAACCCAAACAAGAACAACATATTCCGCAAATGAACAACAAAAATACCTTCCAAGTAAGATCAGACTGGGAAGATAAAGAGCATGTTAAAGAGGGTTGACAGAAAAGGTTGGGAACAGTGTAATTACTGCTCTGCCAATACCAGCAGCTTTTACAGTTTTTTAAGGCACGCATCAGAGCACGCACATGCACACACACACCACATGGGGGCAGGGTGGAGGGAAACAGAGAGAACTTATGATTTAGATGGAAATTTCTCTTGCCTTCTCGTTGAGCTTGAAAAACCAAGTAGCTCAAGTTACACAAGCTTCAACTAAGAATCTGCAGAGACTAGAGCTTCAAACACAGTACTAGTGTTGAGGATGCAGTTAGGGTTGTGTTCACAATGACAGATCGGTCCCAGGCTAGGGAAGCAAAAGAATACACCTATGGTGCATTCAGATGGTGTTACATAAACAGTGTCAGCCCAAATGAGAAGAGAAGGTGAGTTCATCTCCTTCAGGGAAGTAAACTAGCAGACACATTAGGTTTAAAATGGAGTCTCACATACATGGAGGTCTCACATACCAGAAAGAGGACCAGGTCTCTCCTTCTCCACCTATTTCTGTAAGGTGTCCTAATACCTTTTTGTATCACTGTTTGAAGTCACCCAATGGCACCAGTCCCAGCATAAAGGGACAAGGAAGAAATGGCAGGCTTATGAAAACTCTCAGGTCCTCTTCTCAAGGTGTCCTGACCGCAGCTGGAAGTGACTTCCGTGTTTGTCTGCACAGACCCTACAGAGGCCAGAGCACACTGTGTAATGTACCGTGTGCTTTTCAAGTCAGAAGCTCTGGACATGAAAGCATCAGCCCTTCGGGGGTCCGAGCTCCAGTTATTTCTGTACAACAATAAACAAAGCCAATAGCAACAGGATCAGAGGCGGCTGGTAACTTTGTCCAGCTGACAGACGCGTTGGGCGTTGGGCCTGTCCTTCAGGGGACCTCAGTTAGCTCACTGCTGTGGCTTCCTCAGCTTGGACGATTTGGTCTAGGGAATGCAAGGAATTTGCTGGCTGAGCAAGTTCGCCCATTCTGCCTTGTAAGGCTCCTCTCCTTAACTGTTTCTAAAAAAAGAAGAAAAACAAAATCCCCCAGCAGGCCCTGTAACACTCTGATCAAGGGGATAGTTTAAGTTGGAAAGAAATTTCTCAAAAATGCACCATACCTACTCCAGAGCACAGAGTCTGGTTCTTGCTTTGCTTTCGGATCACTCCCTAGAGTTACTGTCTCTCTGTCCACAAGTGGCTGATGGGAGAAAGCAGAATTATAGGTTGAACATAGAAGTTATTCCTGGCTTACTGATGTTTACACTGACAGTCACAGGAACTAAACACGGTCATGTTAAAGCAATGCTTGGCAGGACATGACATGACAGGCAGCTGTCATGGTGCTGTAAGGCTACACTGTGTTTGTAGTAGTCCTCTTCCCCCGGACACTACGTAACTGTCACTAGCTTCTTACTATATCAATTTGATAAAATATCATTAGGTTATGTACTATATTTAGTATTTGAATTTAAGAAAACTACGTTAAAACAAGGTCAGGCTAATGATATGGTTTTAAAAAACCATATTATTACAACTAATGAGATATTTTTATTTGTAAATAACCCCCAACATGGTATCTTAAACATTCTTCAGAAAGTAAAAATGGGGTTAGTGGTGGCATGTAGAAACCATGCTGTTTCTCATGTTTAGTTTACTTACTTGTGAGTTAAAACAAAACAAACAAACAAAAAAAAGCAAACGTGGCTTAAGCCCAAAAGTCCAAACTAATCTGGAAATTGTAAGTGGAAAACAGTGGAACACTGGTGCCATCTAGTGGTCGAATGTGGCCTGGCAACTAAACCAGCCAACATAATTCCCTCTGCAAACTCTTTCCTCAGGACTAATGAGCCCAGAAGTGGTTCTGGTGACAAAAAGAAAGAAAGAAAGAAGAGGGGGGGGGATGGAGGGAGGGAGGGAGGGAAGGAGAAAGAGAGAGAGAGAGAGAGAGAGAGAGAGAGAGAGAGAGAGAGAGAGAGAGAGAGAGAGAGAGAGAGAGAGAGAGGAGACAGAAAGAAAACTGAGTGCAAGTAGACAGTCTTAAGAGATATACTTTTCAGATCAATGGAATAGAATAGAAGATCCAGAAATGAACTCTCACACATATGGTCACTTGATTTTTGACAAAGAAGCTGTAAACATTCAATGGAAAAGGGACAGCCTTTTCAATAAATGGTGCTGGTTCAACTGGCACTCAACATGCAGAAGAATGAAAATAGACCCTTTTTTTATCTCCTTATACAAAGATCAAGTGCAAGTGGATCAAAGATCTCCACATTAAACCAGGTACACCGAAACTATTAGAAGAGAAATTAGGGAAAACCTTAGAACACATAGGCACAGGAGAAAATTTCCTGAACAAAACACCAGTGGCTTGTGCTCTAAGGTCAAGAACTGATAAATGGGACTTAATGAGATTGCAAAGTTTCTATAAGGTTAAGGACACTGTTAAGAAAACAAAAAGGCAACAAACAGATTGGGAAAAGATCTTTACCAACCCCACATCAGATAGAGGCCTAATATCCAAGGTATATAAAGAACCCAAGAAGTTAGACTTCAGAGACTCAAACAATTCTATTAAAAAATGGGGTACAGAACTAAATAAAGAATTCTCAATTGAGGAATATCGAATGGCTGAGAAGCACCTAAGGAAATGCTCGACATTCCTAGTCATCAGGGAAATGCAAATCAAAACAACCCCGAGATTCTACCTCACACCAGTCAGAATGGCTAAGATAAAAAACTCTGATTACAGCAGATGCTGGTGAGGATGCGGAGAAAGAGGAACACTTCTTCACTGCTGGTGGGGTTGTAAACTGGTACAACCACTCTGGAAATCAGTCTGGTGGTTTCTTTGGACACAGTACTACTTGAAGATCCAGTTATTTCACTTCTGGGCATATACCCCAAAGATGCTCCACCATGTTCATAGCAGCCTTATTTATAATAGCCAGAAACTGGAAAGAACCCAGATGTCCTTCAGTAGATGAATGGATACAGAAATTGTGGTATGTTTACACAATGGAGTACTACTCAGCTATTAGAAACAATGACTTTATGAAATTCCTAGGAAAATAAATGTATCTAGAGAATATGATCCTGAGTGAGGTGACCCAGTCACAAAAGAACAGACATAATATGCAGTCACTGATAATTGGATACTAGCCTCAGAAAGCTCTGAATACCCAAGAAAACAACTCACAGATTATATAAAGCTCAAAAAAAAAGTCCAAAAAGTGTAAGCCTCAGTCTTTCTCAGAAAAAAAAAAAAAAAAAAGAGTAAGTGTACAGCACCCTCTCAGACTAAAGTACACCTAGACCTTAAATCATCAATAACTCAAGAACTAAGAAGATAGCCTTGTGGCAATTTTTGGTAGTCAAAAATCATTATGTTTAATCTTTACACATCAAAAATACTTTGACTATTTCCACGTTATGTTTTGTTTTACATATACTTTCTAATCTTTGTAAATAGTAAGATTTCAATGTATACTATCAAACCTTTAAAAAATCAAGTACTGACAAAAATATATTCATATATTTACACTAAAATGCTTTTAATAATCTGTACATGTATCTTTTTTAAAATAGAGTTGTTAAGAAGAAAAAAAGAGATATAGATACCTCTCAAGTGTTTCTAGAGGTAGTAGACACATTTTTTTTCTGAAAGACTCACCATGCCTCTTATTCATTTCCTTCATTGCGCTTAAAACCAGGCTTCTTATGAATTAACAAGAGTTGGGCATGCACAACTATTCAGTAAGTCAGAGCTGTTTTCTCCTGTCTGAACAGGATTTGTCCTTCACAAGGCTTGGGATTGGACTCAAGTATCTTTTTTTTTCTTCTAGGTTTCTTTGTCTCTGGTCTGAAATCCAGGGTCGTCTCTCAATGCTCAGCAGATATAAAATATGTAAAGAGAGGTACCTGCCTCAAAAACACTTCAGAATATTACTTTTGAGCCAAAAAATAATACAAAATAATAAACTTTGTGTGCATTTGTATAAGATGTACATTGTATCTCATGTTTCTGTTTGGTTTGATTGGGTTCATAGTTTGTGTAGAAAGGTATTTAGGGATTTTAGAATTTTTGTGGCAGAATGAGAACTTTTTCCGTTACGAAAAAAAAAAAGTACTCTTCAGTTTAGTAAATGTAAGATTAAAAAAAAAACCCACCAGTATTCATGAAAATTGTGTGTCCTCAACATTGTATAATTAGGCAAGTTTTTGTCCTGTGACATTCTGCTCCCTTCTCAAGAGAATGGTTAGCTTAGCATCTCGTTCAGAAATCTTTTAAAAACCCAAATTCTGACTAGACTTTGACTCCTGAGGTCATAATGCCATTCAGCGAGGCTATGCAGTCGTATTTCCCATGGCTGACCCCAGGGTCTTACAGACGCTAGTGTCCCCATGACACTTCTCAGGAGTGAGAACAGTGAGTCCACTGGGAACAGATGAGAAGAGACTGAATGGAGACAAGCTGAGAGCTCAGCACTGTATAAAGTTTTTAAAGACAGGTTTATTTATATATAAGTGCATGAAATTGAATACAGAAACTTTATTAAAATACTGTATATTACAAACTTTAATCCAATAAATTCTGTGTAATGACACTGAAGTGCTGGATCAGTTTAACAGATGTTCTGTGTGTTTTCAGCAGTTCACCCTGTATATTACAAAGAGGAGAGCCATGTGCAGATGGGTCTCGGAAGCTGTCCTGGGGCCAGATGCAGACGGTGTAAGCTGTGCATCTCTTCTTTCCAGCAGTGAACTGAACTGCATTCTTATCTTCGGAGGCCAACTTTCAAGACTCAAAATAACTTGCATATGTTTATTGCTGCCCTTTGAAGAAAATGTGTGGTGAAAAATAATTTAAAATAAGGACTGCATCTCTGAGACTAACCTGATGCTTACTGCGATTAAAATACTAAATTTCACTGCAAAATTTGTGTCTCCAGGGAGTTATGCTATATACACAACGAGATTTGTACATGACTTGGGAAATAAAAAAATCGCTCATATAAAATTAAAAATCAATAGTATACAATATTTACAACCTGTTAGGTATTACATATAAACATAGTTTAAATAATCCTTCAAAATGAAATTGTTTTATGTAAACATGCAATACACATACTCATACAGTGTAGTTTATAGTCTCAACAAAAAGGGAAAATCATGTTCACATAATGCGGGTACTTCACCAAACACACTTTTGTCTGAGTATCACCCTCCAACATCTATTGTTCCTTTCTTTAAGCTTCACAGTACATTTAATATTTCTATTGTAAAAATAAATCCCTGATGGTAAACATATTTCTAAAGGTTACATAAAGTGTCCGTCTTGGTACTACAATATTAAACTAACACTGTCCACAGGAATCTCTAGGTTACATAAAACTCAACTTTAAAACCCCACATTTAATCATTTAATTTGCTTGACTACATTTTTCTAATTTCATACTTACTTGGAAAAAAAGAAAGAAAGAAAGAAAGAAAGAAAGAAAGAAAGAAAGAAAGAAAGAAAGAAAGGAAGGAAGAAAGAAAGAAAGGAAGAAAGGAAGAAAGGAAGAAAGAAAGAGAAAGAGGAGAATGCCCCCGTGTGGTGAAGGACGGCAAAAGTAGTTGTCATCTGTCATAGTCAGTGGCTAATTTCTATGGAGCCAGAACTGTAACAAGTAAGTAGCTGGACTTGTCTCAGTGGCTCAGCCTGAGCTCTGGATCTCCCTGCAGGTGGAGTGCACAAAGCCAGCTCACTGGTGCCAAACCCCAGACCTCCCTTAGGTTCTTAACTTTCAAGGCACTGAGATATCATTTAGCTTTCAAAAGAAAATTATACTGTGGTTGAGCTAAATGGTTTGTCAGTGGATAATGACAGTTTCTTACTATCTGCTGCACCACTATACTTGTGCTACTGAAACACAGCCATGTGAGCACGTGACTAAAGCTGCCCCTCACCCTGGGACGTCTTAAGGCAGGGCTAATACTTAGGCTGGAACCATGGGTGAACAGAGTTCTGCCAGGTTATATGGTTACAAATGAACAGGACAGTAGCTTCCTATTTGTCCACGATTAAGGTGTGTACAGGGAGAGAGTGAGGGTGATTCTAAATCTCTTCATGGAAAACACATCTACTATCATAAACACTAAGAAAAAAACTATGCAAATGAGTATTTTTCTTTTGAGGAAAAAAGCTTTAAAACTATTCCATCCCAATAACTTTTTTTTTTCAGTGATAAAACGTAAACATTTTGACTTAAAAAGGAGGAGCCATACCCAGTGGTATACACCTGCAATCCTGGTACCCGACAGGCTGATATACAGAAAGATCACAAGTTCAAAGACAGTCTGGGCTACAGAGTGAGACTCTATCTCAAAAATATAAAACTGAAAACAACATGAACAACAACAAACCCAACCCAAACCTTTAAACTCCAGCAGCATTCCCAAGCTACTGTTCATTTAGACAAGCCTTTAAACAAGTGAATGTCTTGACAAGAATTCCACTGCACCTCTAAGAGGGAAGTACTCTGTTCATGGGGTCCACATGGTCAGTGTTGGAATACAGACCTAGGCATCCCCAAAGGGAAGGGCTGTACCTGATCACCGAGCCCAGACTCACCAAGTGTGGGTGCAGGGTACTATCTAAAAGAAAGCAGGGGCAGCAGAAGGACTGTCTATCCCCGACCCTCACCCTCACCTGTGCCTTCAATGTATCCTTTTCAATGAGACAACAATAGCATAAACATGGGCACTGAATATTCTCTCTAGACCAGCACTTTAGCTTATCTCAAGAACGGTATACATTTAAGTTAGGATGTGTGACATCTGCTTTGGAAAAGAGAGATTGTTAAAGAAACTGCTAAGTAAATTAGTTTGCAAAGCCAAAAAGGTCATTATGTATGTTCAACACATGTGCCACATATGTAAAATGTATGAATGTGAAAGCCCATCTCCTAAATTAAGAAACGATTCTGTCTCACAGCTCAACCTGCTCAGAAAGGTGAGTGCCGACATTACCCTCATAAAGAGAGAGCCAGTGCTCTCTTTTCTTACTGAAAACATTTCATATATAAAACATTAATTCCTCCCAGATTCTAGCTATATTCAAAGGTAGGCAAATTCAGAAACTAACCTACACACTGGATCACCTACAAAAATCAGGGTCCTCAAGGACAAATCCACCACACACAATGAACCATGAGCATACGTGTTTTGTAGAGCTCACATTCACTGGAGCAAGGGATCAGCAAACTACTATCTCCATGGTATTTTAGAGACTTAACAGGATGGAGGAATTATGTTTGCATAACACAAAGATTTTTTTTTTCATATTTGCTTTTGTTTTTGTGTATTAACTTCTCTAATAGTTTTCCCCCTTTGAATTTCCCTGTTACAATGGTATTATACATTTTAAAATCGAATAATGTCCTTTATGTCCTGAACAATTTCAAAGGATGAGAAATTATGGGTAATTAGCAGACTGCTGGATGTCAGGTCTAACCACTGAGATCACAGCCTCGGATTTTACAAAGGATCAGTAATCCACCCAGTACTCAACCAATGTCACCATACTTCTCTGTAATCTAAGCCCATCCTCAAATTCCTCGGGAATGTTCCCATATCATATTCTTCAAGCCTTTTAACAAATTAAATAGGGATGTTTCCAGAAGTTGTTTTGAGACATTCTTAAAAACTGTTTTCAATGGCAAGAGCACTGTTGTCTGCAGACAGTTCAAAAAGTGCTCTTAGCCTCCTTACCCAAGTTTACAATAATGTCATTATTTTTTTTTTTTTTTTTTTTTTTTAGGTTAAATAAAGAGAGAGAGGAAGGGAGGAAGGGAGGGAGCAAAGGAGGGAGGGAGGGGAGAAAACAGTGACATTGGACACAGAAGCCAGAGCTAAATGCTCAAAGTAACAGATGGCAGATGACCAGGGGTGGGAGCTAACACAAGGGCAGTACTTTGCATATGGGACCCAGTCAATGATGTTCTGGGTCAAACCAAAAAGAGCAAGTAGGACATGGCCAGGGAGGAAATGCTGGTCACACCACTCCCTCTACATTAACCAGCGGTGACCAGAACCTGTAATGCACTCCTATTTTGCTATCACAGCACCTCCATCAGCTCCCCAAACTCCTCCTTAGAAAAGGTAACTGTTGCTCTTAAGGAGCAAAAAGGAGGTGATGAAAGCAAAATTATATGAAAAGATTTTTTTTTAAATATACAAAACCAAATTAGAAATGGATGAAGGTGAATTTTACAAAACTCCATCCCAATGGGTATTACAAAATATAACTTTAGAATTCTATTCACTGTCCAGACCACTTAATGTCAGACACATGGTGTTTACCCACAGGAGGTATTGATTCAAAGCGAGACCTGAAGCTGTGAGTGGTTTAATGATGCTCAGACCAAAGGGAACGAGGTGACAGAGCCTGGACTCCAGCCTGTCCCACTGGTTTAGAGTCTGATGCATGTTCCTAGTTCAGAGCAACATCTAAGACATTGAAATGTTCACTTCAGGAAATGAGCTGGAAAAAGAAAAATGAGGTCACGGGACGGAGAAAGGAAGCAGTAAGGTACTACTCCTACTTTTTAGGGTTTGAAATTGTTTGTCCAGTTCCTGGTAGACTCTGAGGAAATTCTATTTCAGGCATCTTGTACAGATCTACAAAGCAAAACCCACCAAGCTGAGCTAGGCAGCGAGCTCCAGCCAGGGCTATTAAAAGAGGCCGCCCAGCCTTCCGCATTGCGAACGGAGGGTCCTGGAAGCACTGTTTTCTAGAGCACTCTCTAATCTTAAGTTATCCTTGTTCTTCACAACACATCTTGTTTCCTTTCTTTCACACACAAATCCCCTGAAGGCTTAGAAAAGGAGCCATGGAATTCTGTGCTGCAAATACTAAGAAACTATCCTGGGTAAGACTTTAACACTGGATGATATACATGAGGAGTTAAGTTAAACATGTCTCCTGAGAAGCCAATGGAACTGTGTCTGGGCCCATGTCCTGCAGCCCCTTCCCAGGAAAGTTATCAGGCTTCACTTGCGGCTTCCATGAGGCCATGGTGCTAAAGAAGAAACTGTACTGTTGATCTATGGCTGAGTTTTTAAGAAAATGGAAACATGTTAGTGAGGGCTTTTGTCAGGTCCAAAACAAGGGTCTCCAGCAAAAACCCTAAATACCCTCCAGTCTATTTAAAAGATCATTTAACTGAACAAATATATCAATTTCTCCAGTAGAACAGGAAAATGTTCATCAAACAAAGCTTTCCAATTGGACTATATTCATATATAGCTATCTATCTATATATATATAATGATATACTTGTGTGTATATGTATATATATATGTATATTTCATTAAACACTTTGTCTCTATAAGAAACAGCTTCTTGAAAACTTCGCCATATAAATAATATACAGTCTCATCAATCCACACCACTCAACTGCATTTCAAAATACCAAGAGTCATAGTTACACAAATCCCAATGGAAATAACTGAAGAAACTAAAAATGCCCCTCAAATTAAAAGTGCACACACAAACACAATTCTTAATGCAAATCAGCTTGGCAAGGAGATGACTGCAGGACAGACCCTTCATCCCAGAGCACGAGACAAGCTCCGATCTCTTTGGTCCATTCATTCACATACTCATGTGTCAAGTGAACGGTTAGGGTTACAGACTTGAACGATGGGCTCCTTATCACTTTCTTAGATCATAAAATAACCATGTCAAAATAAACATTTGTTCTGTACACAAGACAATGTCGGTGACAGTAAGTCTCACGCTGGCACACAAAGCTCCAAGTTGCTGACAAGAACAGAGCAGAGGCCAGCCTAACAGGAGAGGAGAACCAGGGTTATCTGAAAAGATGCTTGTGTTAAGTTTAGAAAACAGCAATAATACAAAGAATGCAGGGGGTTTGGGGGCAAGAACAGCATGACACAACAGAAGGAATCCACTCCAGACCTGTTCTCTGACATCTCTAAGGATGTTTGCTTATCGGTTGATTTTTGGGTTGTTAAATTTCCAAGCCACATTATTAGTTAAGTCTAAGTTGGCTGATACACTGGGAAAAGCAGTTCCTCCAAAATCTGACAATATATACTTTTTGTTAGAGAAAGGGGGTATAGATAATAAAAGTCTTAAACCAGTTAGGTTAAAGAGCTCAAGGTGCTACGCTATTTTTAAAGATTACCTATAAATTCATAATTTCTACCATGGATCTTCTCTTAAGTTATCACATTTGTAATTACAACCGATTAACACACACACACACACACACACACACACACATACACACACACACTCAGTTCAACCAGAGTCTGTTCTTTTCCAACTTCTTGTATTTGTAATAAACAACTGTGTGTTTTCCTAAACCTCCTAAAAGGTTTTATAAACAAAGTACATTTCTACTGTTAATGAATGTGATCTCAGACTATTCGACTTGGGTAATGACTTAGAAACACAAGCTTAAGTCACACCACAAACATCCTTCTTAGATAAAGGCTCTGCGCTGTCTTGATGTACTCAGACTAACTGCCAACTTGAAAACAAGCTACTCAGTTCCCCAGTCTTCCCGAAGCGTGATTCTAACACTGCCACGTACACAGAGCGAGTTTACTGCTTTTCCTATGTAAGGTACTTATTATTTTTCTATAAATGAAGCATTCTTAGTCCCAGAGCCTAATTTAGGCCACTCTCTAAGCAGTACTCTAGAACCAAAGATGTCCAAGACACACACACAGTGCACACAATTCCACTGCAATGAACGGAGGATGTGCTCTGAGAGACAGGAAGCAAAAACCTTTGTCTGAAGGGTTGAAGAATGCAACATGCATTTCAGACTTTTCTTACAAAATGTATAAGAAAAATGTAAATTACATTTTTATGACACACAAGTGACATTGTGTCTGACTCATAAAGGTTTGATCAATAAATATAGAATATGATATATGAGGGAAACTATTAAAGGTATAAGTTACTGAAAAGTGTGCACCCTACAAGTCTGAGTCCACAGAACAGCTCAGCTAGTCCTCCATTAGGAAGACTAGTGGTTTTCACATAAATTAAATAACAACACAAGACATATTAAAGCCCCAAGTCCCAGAAACACTCAACTTTAAAACACCTTCCTTAGTATTGAAGCCCAGTGTCTGACATTCATATGGGAGTTAACATAACAAAGCAAAGCCTGAATCCATGTCAAGTATATTCACAGCACTCACCTACATCTACACTTGCAAACTGTCACATGATCAATGTTAACAGAAAGGAAAGTTTGGCACATAGATCAATCTCAAAACGTTCCTGTAACTTAACACAACACTGTTGAGAACGATGATTTCAACACCAATGTTAACCTGATTGGCAGCTAAACAAGGTGCTTTTTCTTGCAGCTTCACATAGTGTCTTGTGCACCTTGCCTGGGATGGAGGCACATAAGGTGCAGTGCGGTAGTGCAATCGCTTGGACGCCAGAGGGCAGGCTTTCCACACGGCTCAAGGTCTTCCCTAGGTTTTGACTCACTCTGTCCTGCTTGTACCATTTCATTGCAGCTGGTTAACAACACATTTCCTTCCTGGAATCTGTACATCCATTTCCTTAGTTAAGAAGACATTCCCTCAGAACTCAAAGTGTTGCGAGGATCCTTGAGAAGGAGATGATCAGTGTCAGTACAGTCTGCCCCACGCCCCACACCAGGGCTTCCAGGGGGGCCATATTCTTCCCAGCCACTCTGTAGATGCCGGCCACTGCTGCACCTGTGAGGGAAGCAGAGCAGAGTCACCCAGAGCACCACCTGACGCACGGCTGACACCTCTCAGTTTACCTGAGCAGAAACCCTCAGCCACCTTCACCTGACAGAGTACTCACTTCTCCACAGGGCTGGGTCCCCATCACCACAGACCGTAGAGCCACCCAGTTCCAGAATGGTGCTTTCAACTGAATGCTACAATACACACTGTGCCCCCATCACTTCAATGTGAGGATATTTTCAGTAACAACTCCCACCCATGTTTTACTCTGGAATAAGCTTTCACCCCTTAAAACACACGCCCTGAACAGCAGACATAGGAGCTGGCCCTGGCTGTTTGCACTCTGGTGCTGGCAGAGCCATTCACACTTACCTCACAGCATGCTGTCAGGCGGACTAAGGAAAATGCAGAGAATAAAAATCACAATTGTAAACTTGAAAACAAAGTGAGCGGTTCAGTGTACTACCAAAGAGAGACCTTAAAACCAGGACAGAACCAAGCAGGGAGGAAGGGAAAGAAGGCAGGCAGAAGAAAAGAAGAGAAGGGGAGAGAAGGGGAGGGACAAAAGAGGAAAAGTAGAAAAGAAAATGCGAAGGGCCAGGCACATGGCACCCCTTAACCACCGCTCTCAGAGCAGAGGCAGGTGGCTCTCAGTGAGTTTTAGGTCACCCTCTCTAAACAAATGGGTTGGTGAGATGGTTCAGTGTCTAAGAACAACTGCTTCCTCAGGGGACCTGGATTCAATTCCTAGCATCCATAAGGTAGCTCATGACTATCTGTAACTCCAACGCCATATTCTGGCCTCCATGAGCACCAGACACACAGGTGGTACACATAAATACATGCAGGTGAAATGCCTATATAAAAATATATACATTTTAAAAACAAACAGCAAAGCCGTAGACGTCAGCAAGTGATCTCTGCACTCAGGGACAGCATTCTCAGACTGAGAAGCCCATGCCTGCTGTCTTTAACCTTTTTAACCCTCCTGACATGGTCAGACGAGTCTCAGCAAGAATTGTGCAAATTTTACTCTATTTTCTGCAATAGTTTGGATTAGAAAGGAGAAAGGGTAAATATTCTTTAAAATTCTGGTAGGGGTGTCCTAAATACCGTGTTTGGGTCTGGAGATGGGGGGGGCCTCTTCAGAGCTTCAGTGACTTAAAACTGAAGTTAGTGTTTCATTGGTATTTCTCCTTAAGCCCATTTTGACATTTGCACTTACTAGCATGTAACTGTTCAATACATGTTACATTTTAAATTCTCTATCTTTGACTACACTTGGTTGTTTCTTCAGTGACTTAATGCTTAGCTTGTCACCAGTCCACTCACCTCTTTGGAGCACCAGGCCTCTGTGAACTCTCCCTAAACACAACTAACCGAGAGTCACAGGATTTCCTCACACCAATACAACCAAAGTGTGACCAAGAAGTATCATGCCTATCAGTTATAAGATGGTGTTTAGGGTTTGTGCAAAGCACATAGCTGCTACTGAGGAAACAGTTTTACATCCAATAAAAAGCGAGGTGGGCGGGTGTGGGGGGGATTTGAGGTCTCCTATGCTTAAGCTCCACCCACTATGGAAATCCAGTCTCCTCCTAGGTACCTGCAGAAGACAGTCTCCTTCTGGTTGTCTTGGATTAAGATGTAGAAAAAACTCTCAGCTCCTCCAGTGCTATGCCTGCCTGGATACTGCCATGCTTCCTGCCAAGATGATAATAGACTGAACCTCTGAAACTGTGAGCCAGCCCCATATGTTGTCTTTATAAGAGTTACCTTGGTCATGGTGGTTTTTCTTAGTAATATCCTTCTCTAGATGAATTAAAGACTACTATAATAGGTAAAGGTCTAAAATAAAGGATATATATCAGTGTCTTTTTATTCTGATATGAGACAAAATTTCTTAATGCCCCAAATTATAATCACTAAGTGGGAAACAAACAAATAAGCAACCCTGTAGGCTACATCACATTGCTATTTAAACATTTCTACTCAATAAACTTACTACATGAAGGGAACCAGTAAGAAGCTGGGAAAAGTGATTTGCAAAACCCAAACCAGCCTGAGGCCCTGAGCGTGAATACATGAGAAGTGTCTGTAAGGCAGTAAGAAGGAGATAGGTACAACCAAGGCAGAGCACAGGATCAAGCCAAGTGAGAAGGGAAAGCTTTGCGAATAATGAGTGAAGAAAGATGTAGAGACTCACCAGTATACAGAGAAATGCAAATTCAATCAACCAAGAGATGTCACTCTACATCTTTAGAATAGCTAAAATACTCATAAAAGATTAGACAGCTAAAATGGGGCACAATACAGAAATAAACCCATTTTTTAAAAACTTTATTTGTAAGCAGAGTGTGGTGGCACATGCCTTTGATTCTCACACCCAAAGGACAGAAGCAAAGGCAGGCAAATACTTGAGTTCCAGGCTAGCTTGGGCTACAGAGTGTTGCAGGACAGCCAGGGCTACAAAGAAAAACCCTGTCTCAAGCAAGCAAACATACACAAAGACACACACACACACACACACACACACACACACACACACACACACACACACAAGCTCTTTATGTATGTGTCAGGGGCAGACTGCACATGCTCAGATGTAAAGGTGAGAGAAGGGTACTAGGCATCCTGGCCCTGGGTGTCCTCTCCTGTCACTCCCCACCTTACTCCCGAGACAGCGATCCTCGCTGAACTGGACGCTCGCCACTCAGTGGCTAGGCCATCCCAATGCCACTGCCACCCCAGTGCTAGCACTTCAGCCTTGCATGGCCACACACAGGGTACTGCGTGGGAGTTTGGGGCACCACCTCAGTACAGCAAGTACTCACACACACTGAGTCACCCCTAAAAGTACTCCAACCCATCCTTTCTCTGTTTAAATCAAACTGGGCAGTATCTATACAAACCAGAACGTGAAGAACAAACAAAAAGCCCAACAACACATCTCTTGGTCTTGGAAACAAAATCTAAGTAACAACTGTAATGGATATGTGGCAATACCCATCCTATCAGCATAGTGCTGATAAGGATATCTAACAACTGCTGAATTCAATGTTTAGCTAAGTATAGGCCACCAACTAGCTAAATAAGAAAAGATATACAGGGGCTGCAGAGATGGTTCAGTGGTTAAAAGCACTGACTACTCCTCCAGAGAACTTGGGTTTGCTTCTCAGCACCTACATGGTGACTCACAACATCTGTAAATCTAGTTCCAGAGGGATCTGATGTTCTTTTCTAGCCTCTGACAACACTGCATGAATGTGGTACACAGATACACATGCAAGTAAAACACTCACATACATAAAATAAAAATGGAAAAGAGTTTTTAAAAACAAAAAAGAGAAAATACACAAGTCAAAAATTTACTAACAAAACAATTCTGTGTGTTTTTGCTAACCCAAGAACCCAATTTTTATCTGAAATTGTGGCAGACTTACATTTTCAAGGATTTCTAAACATTTTGTTACAGTTTTAAAACTCACTAATGTATCATACTTGCAAAGGAACTGAGTTGGTTATATGTATGCAGCCATATTAGACATAAATGGCAGTAGAATTAAATTCCCCACACACCCTTCAATCTTACAATGACAAGGTTAGTGTTACAACTCCTGAGAAAATTGCTTTCCCATCCTCCACTCGTAGACCGTTACCACAGTAGCCCTCACTGACTGTCCCTGTCTCTTGGAATGTCACCACAGTGAACAGCACACAGCCATCACCTAGCTCAGACCCTGACACAAGTATAGATCCTACTCTAGCTCTTTTTCCTCTTCCCCCACCTTTATTTCCCTCCTTGATTCTACCCATTTCCTTCCTTCTTTTTCTCTTTCATCCCATCTACCCAGCCAACAGTACAACTGTCTAGGTAGTTGTATTAGTGGGTGTGGCAACGAAGGCACTGCTTTTAAGAGTTTTCTCTTGCTTCTTTTCATATACTCCATAAAGTTATAAAACAAAATCTCTGACTAAAAAGCTTTGTCCCATATCAACCCCCTTTAAAAGTATCTATTTGTGGCCTGGAGATGCTCAAACGTTCATACATACCTCAAAGCCCACCACAGAGGTTCATGTATAGCACTTAACTCTTGCAGAAGACAGGGGTTCAGTTTCCAAGCACCTATGTGGCAACTAACAACCAGCTGTAAGTCCAGTGGACCCTATGCCCTCTTCTGGCCTCTGTGTGTACTGCATGCACAAAGTACACAGAAATACAGACAGGCAAAACACCAATAGGAATCCTTAAAAAAAAGGAAATATTAAATATCTAATTGTTTCCTGTGGCCTTTCAAGACCCTTTAGCACTTACTCCAGTCTTTTCTTGATGATTCTCTGAGAATCCCAAGAACTAGACCTGTGCCTGGTCTGTTTCAAACCCAACCTGTGACAAATGGACAAAAAAACCCACAGGATAAAGTCATACAATGTTCCAAACACAAGCCAACCCAGGGAATCAAATATTAATGAAGGAATTTTTAAAAAAAAGAGACAAATCACTATTTTCCACAAGTGTTTCTTTGCTGTCTTGATATCAGAAAACATATTAGACACAGGAAGAGCCCTCTCCTCTTTAGTTAACATATGTTAATTACTCTGGAACAGGTGACAGAGGGAGCCCTTGTACTATAAAACAAAGTCCTTCCTCATATTCTTCTGCCAGAGTCATCTGAAAGACAAAAAGTCCTCTGTGGAGAACCCAAACAGATGTAGTGCAGCAGCAGGCGTGCCCACAGTGTAGAAGACAGCCACAAGGTGCAAGTCTGTGTCTCCAAAGCATCAGGGAAGTAAGTTAGAGCCATAAGCACACCCAGTAGGAAAGCAGCTTCCGTGCTTCCAGGAGGCAACTGGGCTCTGCTCAAGCAGCAGCCCCAGAAAGCAGAACTAACTGTGAAGTGCAGGGTGCAGTAGGAACAAAAGCAAGTGACAGGTTAGGAAAATCCACAGAACAGCTCAGCAGAAAACTATGCATTTCCTGAAGCAGAAAAATTTTGTCATAAGTGGTACAGAAGAAATGCAATGTTGTCACAGGCAGATAAGCTCCATCTTTGAGTTCTTCGGTGACAACTGCACTGCTGGACTTTAGTGCCCACCTTCTTTCCTTAGTAGACAGTGGGCATATGTACAGCAGAAACTACGTCTGCTATCAAATACTTTCAGACTAAACCAGTAATGCCCCTTGCCAATGCCTCCTCACAAATCCACGCAGGGCAAATGCATAGTGAAGTGTGTTCTCTGTCTGGAGAGGATTTTAAATCATCTCACCTTTGCCTTCTATGCTGGGAAGTGCTGAGGAGCAGTCTACATGAAAGATATTGTTTCTTTTACAACAAGAAGAGCACTTACCAAAGCAATATTTGCATATAAAATTATGTCCTTAAACAAAACAAGTCAACTTACTAGTAATCATTGCTCCGGTTACAGAAGCCAGAAACCCGATGCTGACAGCAATGATGGAGATCACTCTGCCTTGCCTGTGCCTCTGCAGCATCACAAACATCAGCACGCCTGCAGCACCGTGGACAAACAGCGAGGAGAAGAGAGCCCAGAGGAAGATCCAGTACCACATCTCTGAAAGGGAAAGAACAGTGTTAGTCCTGTCACAAGTCTAGTTTAGAAGACTCAGCCTGCAAACGGTGAGCATCCATGGCTAGGGAGAACCCTGAGTGAGAGAGTGTATATAAAAAGTCTGCTATCTGATCCACAGTAGTAAGGCAGTCAGTGACTATCATTAAAGCTAATTAAGGCTTGATGGAAGAAGTGCTCCATGATCTCAAAAGGTGAAGGCTATACTGTCACTGTCTCCATATCCCATATCTATCAGCCTGTCTCCTGTCACTGTAATAATTTACCCAGCTCATTGCTGTCTTAACATGCCCAGGGACAGAGCACATCCCATTATGTCTTTCCAGCCTTCATTTCCTTTCTTCCAGACCTCTGCGGCTTTGTACTATCCACACACTTCCCATAGAGACTGACGCTCGGTACTGGTGTAACTCCATCTCCCTGGCCACATCCAAGAGGCGTGTACAATAGAAGTGGCAGCTGCACTGGCTGAGGCTGAACATTCCCTTTCCCTGGGAGATTTTGATTGGAATTCACTGACTCGTCTCCATCTTTGGGTAATTGAAGTTAAACCTGTGTCCTCACCGCACAGTGCAGGCCACAGAACAGAAGGAGATCCACCAATGACAAGAGGCCACCAAGGCTAATATTTCCACAACTTCCAAGGCCTGACATATTACTATCCTTATACAGAATATCACATCCCAGTTTCTCTGTAATTAAACACCAGATTCATGTGAGCCAGTTCAGGAAAGGTTGCTTCTAACTGAAAAGCCAATGCCATGTGTAGCCACCCTTGGGAAGGTCCCCTTTAGTACGCAAACGCTCTGTGAGGAGGGGTCTCCTCTGCTGTTTGTTCACTTGTACTTTCTGTCAAGTCATTATGACGGGACGCTTTTTTAAAGTAAGGACTATTTTTCCAGACATCAATGGTGAAAATTTGTAACCACACAATTACCATGAAAAACAGTATGGCAGATCCTCAAAAAAAAAAAAAATCCTAAGAACAGAACTACTATAAAATCCAATGCCATTTCTTGGTGTGTATCTGAGCTGGTTAGGTTTTCCTGTCAACTTGACAAAACCCAGAGTCTCCTGGGAAAAAGAACCCTCACCTGAAGAGCTGTCCAGATCATACCGGTCTGTGGCCTTGTCTGAGGGAATTGTCTGGATTGATGATTGTTTTGAATGGACAGTCATTCCTAGACTACGTAAGATATCTAGCTGGGGCTGGAGAGGGACAATACATAGTCCAGCAGTTAAAACTCAAGTTCTCTTCCTAGCACCCAACAAGGTAGCTCAAAACTGTCTTTAATGCCAGTTCAGGAGATCTATGCCCCTTTCTGGAATCATTGGGCACCCGGTACACATACATACATGTAGGCAAAATACTCACACACACAAGAAAAGTAAGTAAACAATAAGAAAGCTAGTTGATCAGTTAGCATGCCAGAGTGAATGGGGCAATCTCAGAAGGCCCTAACACTAGATGGAGAACTATAGGCAATTAATGACAGAGAGGGAAAAACCACTCTTCAGAGATGAATCTCTTAATTGGCACTCCAACACCAAGTGGTCAGCCTAAAAAACATACGTACAAGCAAAACTAAGTAGACTCAGCAGGTTCTGTTTATATGTACACACATGGATATAATGAAAAAGAGAAAGACAACTTAGTAATTAGGAAAGAAGGAGGAAAGGCAAGAGGGAAGGATTAAGGAAGCAAGCAAGGAGACAAGCTCGATGTATTCTGCTTATGTCCCGAGAACTTCTATGAGGCCAGAACGAAGATGGACTAATTCTTAAGCGGAGGAAATTTCAAGAGCACAGCTCTGAGTTTGTGATGTTGTTATTACTGGTTACTCTGATGCAGGCCTACAATAAAGAAAATCAACAGGTGGGGCAGAAAAAAAAACTGTAGCTTGGAGAGGAAGCATAAGACTGCCATAAAGATATTTGCTTTTTAAAAAGGCTATGATTTTTCAAGAGATAAACATTACACATGAAAATCTTTGTGCTCTGTACTGGGGTAAAAGGTACCCTGAAGGCAAGGCCTCCCAGCTAAGCATACAACTTGTGACAGAAGAAATCTAAGGGGTTTTCTGTTCCCAGAAAACAAACATTTAGCCAGGGTTTTCCACAGCTTCAGTATATAGAAGCTTCTGCAACTATGGTTCAAGGGAAGGGCAGCGTCTGTTCCACACTGGCCACTGAACTGGCGGTGTCATCCACATGCTGTTTTTTCAGGCATGAAAGATGCACAATTAAGAAAGCCACTAGTTCTTTCTCCAGAATTTCTATTTGTCAGGGTTCTCCAGAGAAGTAGAACTGAAAGACTGATCTACGCATACATTAAAAGGGGATTTATCATGTTTGGCTAATTCAACAATAGCTGTCTCCCAACAGAAAAGCTAAGAATCCTGTAGTTGTTCAGTCTATAAGGCTAGAGGTCTCAGCAGTCCCAAGCTGGTGCTCACGTTTCAAGAAGGTCCTAGAGAGCTGCCCGTACTCAGTTGAAGACTGAAGAAGTACGTTCTAATACCGGCAAAGGAATGCCCAAACAGCTCCATAGATGAATTTGCCAGCAAAACAAAGTGTGAAAAAAGCAGAAGCTCCCTTCTTCAATGTCATTTTGTGGGAAGCCACAAGGTGGGGGCCATATTTAAAGTAAGTCTTCCAACCTCAAATAATACAGATTTAGGGTTGATCTTCCATATCAAATGATCCAATCAAGGAAAATCCTTCACAGTTTTGCCCTGCTGCTTGGTTTTAATTACTTCAGATGCAGTCAAGTTGACAACCAAGATTAGTCATCTCAGTTCCTGAGGCCAGGCTGTGTGTGTGTGTGTGTGTGGTTGTGAACTTGGTAAAGCCTGTGTTGTGGCAGAGATCCCAAGATGTTGGGAGATAGCAGAGCCATGTCTGCCGAGGAGGTGCGCCTAAAGCAAGGGAACCAGCACAAATGAGAGGTGCAGCAAAGCTGGAGGAGTGGAGCCACTAAGTCCTTAGAAACTCAAACTCTTAGTCCTGGATATGGAGATACGGGTTTGGTGTTTTCCCTGCTGGGTTTCAGTCTTGCTTTGGTCTGGTATTTCCTCACTATGCCCCCATTCCTCCCTTAGGGAATTTTTTAAAGACATATTCTGTGGCATTATATGCTTTAAGTATATAATTTGTTTTTAGTCTCACAGTTGAGTCACAGGTAAGAAATTTTCTTGAAAATATCTCAAGTGTCTTAGAAGGGACTTTGAACTGCTGAACAGTGCTGTAGCTGCTGAAAGACTATCTAGGGACTTTAAAAGCTGGACTAAATGCATTTTTGTTTCATGAGACGGCCATGAGCCTCTGGAAGCCAGTGGCAGAATATGGTGGTTTGAAGAACTGGCTTGAAGAACATGAAGCCTCAATGGCTCATCTACTTGTGTACTTGATCTCCAGTTGGTGGTGTTATTTGGGATAAGGAACCTTTAGGAAGTGGAGCTTTGTTGACTGAAGTACAGCACTGATAGACTTTGAGAGTATATAGACTCACTTCTCTTCCTGCCCTATTCTCTATTTCTGCTTCCTGTGAGTAGAAGAAATGTGAACTGTAAGCCATCTTTAAGTTCATTTTAGTCAAAGTATTTTATTACAGCAATAGAAGATTGACTAATACAGTACTGAAAAGGATGCTGGCATAGCCAAGCTCATGCCAGCGTATCCACCACAAATGGGAGGCAGAAGCAACCCAAGTGTGCAGCAACACACGAATGACATCACACACACACACAGAGATCTTGGGAAATGATTCAGTTTTAAAAAGAAAAAAATTATGTCACATGGTTCAACTTAGATGAACCTTGAGTACATCTGTTGAGTGGACTGACCAGTCACAGAAGAACATTATATGATCTTTATGAGTACTGTTGGTCATTTAGTAATAACCAAATCCCAAGTGGTGGTAATCCACAGTTTACCTCTGATCAAACATAACAGTAAGAACAGGAGACAACAATCAGCAATGCAGTTTAGGAGCAGGGTCCTCAAAAGTGAACAATTCCATTCTGGTACTTGGCCAGAAGTAAAAACTATTCTTGGTTCTTCATCTACAAATGCTAGGAAAGAGTCCTGGTTTCTTATCTCCTCCTACATGAACATCCCTCTCTGCAGGCTGTGCTTGGGTGGGTGACTCAAACTCCAGTCCAGACATTCATCTCTGGTGAGCAGCTTTGGAGCTAGGACTGTACATTTCCATGGTAAAAATAGTTTATATCTATTCCCCAATTTCAGCCTATCTTCTAAATAATTTTAGGTACCACTCTTCAAGGGGGAATGTTACAAGAGCCTTAATTCTATAATTTATTCTGGCCCTAGGTAGAGACATGGCATTCTGATCTGTTCAGAAGGTTAGATTTCAGCATTGTCTCCTCCTCTGAGAGTTAATCCAGCTGGATTTCTCAATTACCCTGGCCTCTGATCAAGAGGCTGCCCCTCAGAAGACTAATGTAAAGGAGAGGGGAGGGTGAGAGGGAGAGAGAGAGAAATTGTGACATTAACAGGATAATGCACTTGTCTTTCCCAGAAACCTCCTGCTCTTGGAGCAGTCACTTGCAAAGCCAGCACCATGCCTTGCTAAGTTCTGGATCACCGGCTCATGTATGGCCTGCAAGTTCTCGTTCAGGAGGAGAGGAGAGAAGAAACTAGAACTCCCCTTGGCATTCCTGGCTGGAGAATCAAAGACAAATTCTGCTTCTGGATAAGAACTGAACTGCTCAGGACCTAGTAACTTACCCTTCTGACTTTCCCTCTTCCTTCACTTCACATACTTGCCCAAGCCTTGAAAACTTCCTTAGATACTTCCTTTTCCTCTGAAGACACACCTTGCTCCTTGTCTTGTGTGACAAGTGGCTATTTGCTGGCCTCAATAGCTAACTCAAAAGGTGTTTTCCCTCTTCTAACTCTCATGTTTCTCCTCCTGACAGCTACTAAGATTCCCAGCCTGCCTTCCCCAATTAAAAAAAAAAAAAACAAAACAAACAAAAAAACACTCCAATAAAATTATCCTTGAACTACCTCTGAGCCATTCTCAAATTCTTCTTATTCATGAGACTACAAGCCCAAAGAAGACTAGTTTCTTGAGTAACATGTAGCCTCTCAGGTGGCGCCCCCCAAAACCTCCAGTATGGGGATAATCCAGATGCTGACTTGGCATTGGAAGTGAGCCGACAACCTGTGGGACTGAGCCCTTGACTTGTGGGATCAGGTGCTAACTCCTGGTGAAATGTCAGAAGTGAACTCAATGACAGGACACCTAGTTGATGCCTTAGAGAACTGCTTGTTACACTGGTCAGAGTCTTCCCTGTGACAGTAAACAATGAATGTGGTTCATTATATGTTTATTTTTATAACCACCATTTTAAGAGATAAATAAGTTAAAATGTGTTTAACATGAATGTAAATTTCTAACATTTACTTTTAAGTCAAGACAATAAATGACAAAAAATTAAAAACAAAAACTATCTTGAAAATGAAGAAAGGTTCAAAAGAGCAACATAAGACATATTACGTGGTAACAGGGCTGCTCTTCACTGTGTATCAGTAAGTCATTGTGTGAGGAATACAACTACACACACACACACACAGTGTGTGTGTGAGACTGACAGAGGTGTTCAAATGTCAACAAGTGCATCCCGATTCTGGAGGAAGCCGAGCATGGTTGGCAGACGGAATCAATGTCAGTAACTCAGCTGCGACACACTGGCTTTTAAGACATCCATCAGGTCAGCCAGATAAAAGGCTTACCAGCTCCCTCCCAAATATTATTCCCTATCACTGCTGTGGAAGAGAAGGACAAGACAAAAAACAAACTTGGGAGCATGATCTCTCCTCTACACACAGAACGGACTAGGAAACTTGATCACTTTAAGGAAGAGACATCTGATATGTTTGATAATGTGTGCTAAATAAAATACCACACATACTACCCAACAATTAAAGGTAGAGACTTTGATAATTAAGGAAAAAGGTGCTTTCATATCATAGTCAAACAGCTTCAATTACAAATTCCATTAAGAATAAAGAAGTTTGGCTAGTTCAGCAGATATCTGTATATTAAGGATGTATATATACTTCCTCAAAGTGAGCCCAACAAAGTGAAATGTGAGGAAGGAGGTGTCACCAGTAAGCTCCTTCCACATTCCACTCTGGGCCAGCACAATCTCATGGTTGTCACAAACACTCCCGTACCAGCAAACTAAGGAAAACTGAACACATTTTCTTACCCCCAGGTCCTCTTCCATGTTCTTGTAATACAAGGGAGCAATTCCTGACTACAGTTAACACATGGACACAGGGTTATCTAACATAAAAGTGAGATTATTTACTCACTAAATATATTACCTCTATACAGTAAATGCACTTAGTAAGGAAAAGGGAGTTTCTCAAGTTCAGTGTTTCATAAAGATCCAAGCTATCAAAAGAACAATACACTAAAATACAACCTCATGAGGTCCCAGGTCCAGTCCAGTGTCATCTGTCAAGTTAACTCTCTGAGCAAACCATCCCAAAGTTAAATGATTTTATTTTCATGGTTCCATTTTACTCTCTTAATTATGCTATATTTATTATTCATCTTAGGCGCTCACAGCCCTAAGGAAGAATGCTACCAAGAGGGTACTCTTAGAGCCTTTTCTCCTTTGTTGCATCCACCAGACAATGTATCTCTAGAATGTATTCATTTGGAAAAGCCATCTGAGTATTTGTACTAAAACCATCATATCAGCTAACAACATTCTGCTCTGATATGACATGCAGTATGATGGAGCTGAAAGCAGTACATCTCATTTGATTACAGCACATAGTTTGGATAAATGCAAGCCCAACATATGATGTCCTCTTGTCAAGGTCTTGGGCCTATCCTGCATGACTGCAGGGACTGAGAAAGAGAGGGAGGGAGGAAGGGAAGGAGGGAGGGACGGAAGAAGGGAGAGAGGGGAAAAAGGAAGGGAGGAATGAAGGAAGGAGCAGACAGGTGGAAAAACACCGAGACTGGGAGGACTAGTCTCTCCCACAGTACTCCAGAAGCTTAGTGTGTTTATTATATACAGTTGAACAGGGAGGCAGGACTATTGCATACAGATAAACAAGGGGCAGGTTTACTGGGAAGACAGTAGGAAGTCTTCAGGAGTCAAATATCAGGGGCAGGCAAGCTAGGCCAATTTTTTCTGCATATAGGATCAACATTCACATTTGAACCAGAGGAAGGCTTTGCTAACCCTCTGAGACTCCCTTGAGGAAAAGCTTGCCCATTTCCAATGGGATTCAGTGTGTGAGGCTTTGGTCCTTGACATGGGCAGCTCATTTCAAAACATACAATCACTCATGATTTTACACACTTAGCTTCCTCTGCTCCCCACAGTCTTACATTTTGCTTTACATTTGATCCAACCGTGCTTCATGTTTTGGGTCTTATAACATCCAAAACAGAGAGATCATTAAGAACAGGGAGCATGTTGAAAACCAATTCACAAGGCCCACAAATCCATCAATGGTAGGATTAGCCTAAACTATGCATTGCAAAATAGGTAGCAAAGCCTGATCAGAATGTTCATCAACAATTTTCAAATATCCAATAACTGGCTGACAGGCAGTATTCACGACCCTAAAATCCCCCATTCCCCTTTCTGAGCTTAACCAAATCTGGATTTGCTGATGTGTGAGCACTGACCTGGACCACTGTGCTGATGTGTGAGCACTGACCTGGACCACTGTGCTGATGTGTGAGCACTGACCTGGACCACTGTGCTGATGTGTGAGCACTAACCTGGACCACTGTGCTGATGTGTGAGCACTGACCTGGACCACTGTGCTGATGTGTGAGCACTGACCTGGACCACTGTGCTGATGTGTGAGCACTGACCTGGACCACTGTGCTGATGTGTGAGCACTGACCTGGACCACTGTGCTGTATCAAAGGTAGCTGACAGCAGCATGTCCACTATCTCAGAGACAGAAAGTGTAACTAGCAAACTGGGAGAACTGGATGGAGGCAATTGTTTAAACTACACAGCTAATGTGAACATGTAGACCCACCCCACCCCAACCCATCCCACCCTTACTTCTGTCTGTCCATCTCCCACCAAGCTCCTCCATCTAAGCAACAAAGGCCACACCAGGTGACACTGCAGATGCTAAATAAAATATAAAACAAACAGCTAAAAATTACAATACATGAAGTAAACACTTTGAAGTGCTTCATGCAATAATCACAACAACTCACTGGAAGAGACATGTTTTCTCCCAGAACAGGACACAGCTTTCCTAGTCATTTGCCACAGGCAGGGCTACCTTCCCCTTAAAGTAATTCGTCTGGGCCATTGCAGCGTGTCTGCTTACTTTCTGGTGAGACTGAGAGAATGAGAATGTACTCTAGTTCCAAACAATACTAGAACAGCTTGCTCACTACTGTAACCACCAATCAGCCCTGGTTACCAAGTCACTTCACTCCGTATCTTGTATGCTTTTGTTTTTAATCTGAACAAACACAGCTTATGATAAATTAATCTCTTGAGACACCTAGAAATCACTGAGTAAAAACATCAGAGAAGGCAGACACTGGATGATCCTGCTTCTTAGAGACCTACCAAAAACTTGGTCTCAGATACATAAGATGAGTGATAGTAACAGTATTTTAGAGTGCTCACTATTGAACATAGTCTAAAAGACGTCTGAACATTTATACTAGAAATATAATTTTTAAAAATTAGGCTTTATTATATTTTTCAACTCATCAAAGGAGATAGAACACTCAATTAAGCTAATGGCTGCTCCTGAGAATTACCTAAAAAGCAACTTATTCCCTGGAGGTTAAGACCTAATCGATTATATTTCTACCAAATCCTTGCGGTGGTCATAATGTGAAACACAAATGGAAACAGCAGGCTACAATTACATAAACGTTTATTCAAATACTCTAGTACAAGACTGAGACCTATCATTAGACACACAGTGAACACTTAGTCCTTAAAAAGAACAATGGGGCTGGGCACAAGCCTTTAATCCCAGCACTCAGGAGGCAGAGGCAGGAGGATCTTTGTGAGTTCAAAGCCAGTCTGGTCTACAGAACAAGTGCCAGAGCAACCAGGGCTGTTACACAGAGAACTCATGTGAAAAAACAAATAAACAATTCCAAAACAAAGCAAAAGAGAACAACAGGACTAGAGAGACACCTGAGCTGTTTAAGAGTGCTTGCCACATGCAAGCATGTTGTCCTGCATTCAGATCCTAGCACACAAGCTGAGCACCCACATACCTGTAACTCTAGGTCACAGAAGGGTAGAGAGAGGCAGGAAGATGGCCATGTCTTACTGACCTCCAGAATAGCTGAGAAAATATTCTCCCAGTTCAGGAAGAAACTCTGCCCTCAAAGACACAGTGATAAACAAAGGCACTTGATGTCATCTTATGGCTCCAATGCATGAGCAGGCATACATTCCCACAACACACACACACACACACACACACACACACACACACACACACAACCCTTTGTAATAAAGTTACTAGCAAACAGATAAAAACTCACTATTCAACATACTCTATACTTCAAGATGAAAAACATACCTATAAAAAGTTACATTTGGGGACTGTCCATAACTTACTACTTTTATGTAAATATGTAATATTTTTAAATAATCTGTGTTAAAGTGATTGCAGGTTTTTTCTTCATTTTAGAGAATCCAAACATAGAAACTGCTCTCACTGCTTTGCTAACAGCAGAAACTTCTGATCTTGCAATGTTTTGACTGTGCTATGGGATGCTATGCATTCATAATTTGGTAAGGCCCCCTAGATTAGGGCCCATAAATACATACAGCCTATGAGTCATGTCTGCTTCACATTGTTTCTGAACAATCCATGGCTAAAAATAATTATACATTTAAAGAAGATTTTTAGCTATCTAAAAAGCAAAATTTCATAACAAATTCTACATGAACACCAGTTTGTATGTTCAGACCATCCATGGATGCTATCATGTTACAATAGTAGATGGAACAGTTGTGACACAGATAAAATGGGCCACCAGCCAAATACCTTTAGTGAACTCACTACTTACAAAATATAAGTGTGGGGATTCAGGCCTGGGACAAACTTGGCTGAGGCACATATTTTACACACTAAACCAGACCTGGCCTCTAGGTTCTCCCAGCATTCCTCCATCCCTACCTGTTACAGAGCATGCCTACCTAGCACACATCCTCCGCCCAGAATTTTCCAGGCCAGGGGCTGGGTTCCTCTCTCCCAGAAGCTCTTCCCTATAAAATCCAGACATTTTGGTCTCTTGTCTCTTTCCTGTTCGTCTCTACATTTTCTCTCGCCCTGCCTATGCACTCTTCCTTCTTCTTGCAGCAACTTCCCAGGCCTAGTTTCTTGGGACCAGTGAACCTGCCTGAGAGCCATCCCCCAACAAACCTGCCTTTATCTACTTTAATTCAGCTTGAATTGGTTCATTTCATTGGTGAAGAATAACTTATTGGTAAGAATTTTTGTTTTAGAGCAGCAGTTCTCAACATCTGGGTCAAGACCCATGGGGGTAGGGGGTTATCCAACAAGCCTCTCACAGGGGCTGCCTAAGAGTATTGGAAAACAGATATTTATATTATGATTCATAACAGCAAGATTATAGTTATGAAGTAGTAACCAAACCAAATTTATGGTTGAGTATCATTACAACATGAGGGACTGTGTTAAAGGTCAAAACATTAGGAAAGTTGAGAACCACAGATTTAGAGGACAATAGAGTTCTTCTGTTGTCATTCAGTACTGGGGACTAAACCTAGGGTCTTGTGCCTTGTACATGCCAATCACACACTGGGCACTGGGATTTTTCTAATGTTTCCCAGGTGATTTTCACGTACAGTGAAATATCATCTCTAAGATATGATGTTCAAATCCCACAACTGTATGGGATTGAAAAACTTAGTTTGACCAAAGCCAAAAGTTGTTAGGAGATATGATAAGTTGGTAGCCAACTGAAGAAGTCTTTTATTTTTAAATTCTGGACAATTTCATATGCACACACACTATATTATAATAATATTCATTCCCATTATGCTGTAGCGTCTCCCACTTCTCCTGCTGACTGCCCTTCTTCCCAAACAGTCCCTACTATTTTCATGTCTCTCCCTCCCTTCCTCCTTCCCCACCGTGTGTGTGTGTGTGTGTGTGTGTGTGTGTGTGTGTGTGTGTGTGTGGTGTATGTATAGCCACAGCTCCTGTTGTGTTCATGATTGCAATGGCCCTGTCATGTCTTGGACTTAAAAACATTTCTCTGATGGATACAGATAACTGAGACTGGAGCTGAGCAGTTTTGAGATGCTGTCAGCTTGGATACTAGCCTTAAATGAGAAGAACCTGAGACATATTTAGGAGGACCACTGGTCTAGCTTGGATAAAGGGACAAGAGAGAAGTTCTATCTAGCCATCCAGACTTCTAGAAAGGATCAGTGGGTAGATAAGAGTGAATGATTTACACACATGGAAAATCATGTTTTGTCTATCTACAAACCATCCAAATGTTAGCGGGAGATGAGAAATAAAGAAACTAAACGTAGGAAAATGTCAAGTCCATCAAGTAGATATGACCTATACCTTGAGCTTATATATTACATTTTCACCTAAATGTGGCATCTGTTTTGTCATACTTAAAATCTGTGTTTACTCAAATAGTACATTTGAATCAGAAGTTAGGGCATAGAAAACTATAAGAATCATCACTCCTGCTTAAAGATATCTTACAGAAAATCAAAATTTCTCTTTAGTCCATGAGGAAGGTATTAGGCAACAAAGTCAAAAGACACCACAACCCCATAGGTAGACACCAACTAAGTAAGTAAGGAAGAAACCAACCAGTGTGCTGTCCGCAGAGTAAAATGACATTACTCTGAGTAAAAGAGACACAGGCATGCTCTGTTCTTGGGTGTGCCCTAGGAAGACTGGGTGGTGGGCAGACTAGAAAAGCTATCTGTAGATTGAGATGGTCTAGGCCAGACAGCAGGAGCTAACAGCTTGCCTCTAGGAATCCTTTTACACAGGGTAAACATCTTTAACCACTGAGGAGGGCAGAAAACCTTGTTTCCTTCCAGAGACAAAAATATACTGTTAATTCAGTATAGGGAAGGATAGAAGGAAAAACTTGTATCCTGAGGAGAGACACACAAGACTGTCCACAAACTAAGGGTTTTACTCCAAACAGGAGTCCATTACTACTGAAGGGACTGGAAACTCTTACACAGACAAAAGTCAAGTTTGGCCACCATGGCTCATAAAGGCAGGGATTCTGGAAAGATTCTAGCCCAAATTCCCAGTATACCAAGCATAACCGAAATGGACACAATAAGCCTAGCACTGTGTTACTAGCAAAAGCTCAGCAGCAGGCAAGTGTATGACGGGCCCCTAATGCATGCAGGCACACAGAGAAGACTGAAAGTTGTCAATGGAACACTAACTCGACTCAGGCCCCATCTCAAGCACAACACAACAGCAGCAACATCCAGAGAGTGTGAAGCATTTGGTACAGCAAGGGTAAACACAGCAACAGCCAAATTCAAATCCAGCTCTACTAAGCCTGGATCACTGCTGGTCTCTTTTAGGAATGAAGATTATGTATCTCCTTCTATCTTGCATCCAACAACAAAAAACTGAGATACACCTAAAACAGGAATAGCTATCACTGAGAAATACAGCAAATTAATATAACTATGACCCAGATGGCACAGTCAGCAAATCACCAGGAAGGGGACGTTAAGACCTAGGTGGAAAGTCTTAGCATTAAAAGTAAACACCATGAGAGAGCTGAACAAAATACATTAGATTCGTCAAATGGGCTCTCCTCAAGAGACGAGACAGCTGGGCTTAAAGACATGCTAAAAGAAATTATTAAAACTAAAAGAGAATAGAGGTACAGTGGAAAAAGAAGAATACATTCAGTAGTTACAAAGTTCCTTCAAATAACTTATACAATTGGCATTCCAGAAGAGACAACAGGAAACAAAGGAGAGTGCTTGAAACTGTCCAGAAATACCAGAAATAAAAGGTTATCAAGCCACAAATCCAAGATTCTCAGAATCCAAAACCAGACAAAGGTATTCCCTCCACAGCAAAACAGACCACCAGAAACCAACTCTGGAGAGGCAACTCACACACTCAGACACCAGCAGGAAAGGACTGACAAGTAAGGTAAAGCCTGCAGGCTTCCTAGAGGGAAAATACCACAGAAGACAGGCCAGGAAGCACAACAAACACCTTCACCAACACTCAACTGGAAGCCAGCGGGTATCGCCCTCGGGAAAACTGAAGGGAGGCAGTCAGACAGATAACTATATACACTGAAATGTCTTCAAAAGGCAAAGTCACAGAGAAGATTTTTGTCTTCCTTCTGCTTTTGCTTTTCTCCCTCCCCATCTTTTTGGGGGGGGGGGTTAGAATGGCCTGCCAGTATTCCTATGCTAAAAATATTAAATGAAGTTCTTTGGCCTATGGCATCAGACTGGAAAGAGCTACTGTCAGGCAGAAATAAGTGACAGAGTTTGATGGACAAGTACAAAGATGAGTCTTTTTTTAATCACAAGACAATTTCCTGTCATCGCCCATTTCAAACTTCCTTTAACATATAAACCTACTTAAATCTCTAAGAGTTCTCTGGTTTTGCTTCTCAAAAGATGAAAAACACTAATTCTTAAAGTCAGTTCTGGGACCGTCAGCAGCTGCTTCACATATTGCTGTTTACAAGTTATAACAATACAGTTTATACTCACTTAGACTAAGTTACCCTCTTGCTTACTAATTATATAATCTTAAATTTGTAAATTACAATATGTGGCACTGAATAGTAAATGGGAATCTTTAAAAAAAACTGGTTTTTCATTTACAACAATCAGTTTCATTTGCTTTAAAATGTTAAAAGTTATTTAAAGTAATTTAAAAACTGCTCTATATTAAAGCTATAGCAGTCTTTCAGAAAAGTATCTGGAATAATTATTTAAAACCTGAATCTGTAATGAGGGTAAAATGCATCAACTATACAATACTTTAATGCTATTATTTATATGCTCTAAGGGAACTTAAATTATGTATGTAATGTTTTAAAAAAATAATACACCAACACATGATTTTTAAAATCAGACACTGACTAAAAGCAATTTTAACAATGGCTAACAGTATTTAGTCTCATCATAAAGGGTTATTTATATTTAAAACTAAAAAGAAACTTTCTATATCAATGTGATAACCTCTAATGAAGCTCCCCATATACCATGTCCCTCAATATTCAGTGTAATAAGAATGGCCGACTGGGAGCTAAACCACAAGCAGAGAACTCGTGTGGAGTGTGCTGCAAGTCTGGTGGCTCACACAGCTATGTCACAGCAGGATCAAAGCAACGGTCATTTCAGAACTGGAAGACTGTCCACGGTCTATGAGGCAGTCATCAAACAGCTCTTATCCTACAAGCGAGCATACTAAAGGGCTGACAAAGGGCCGCTCAAAAAGAAGAGAGTTCAAAGATTAATGAGACAAATCAAAGTTGTTTTTTGGAACCCTAATACAACTTTCTGGGGCTGGAGAGATGGCTCAGTGGCTAAGAGCATTGACTGTTCTTCCAGAAGAGACAGGTTCAATTCCCAGCAACCACATGGCAGCTCAGAACTGTCTGTAACTGTAAGATCTGACACCTTCATACAGACAGACATGCAGGCAAAACACCAATGCACATAAAATAAAAATAAATATATTTTAAAATGTTTTCTGAACTTTAACTCTTTAAAATTCAGTTTTCCTTTAATACTAATTATTATTATTAATCTTGTTTTGTTTTATCAGACAAGGTCTCTCTACATAGCACTGGATATCTTGGAATTCATTATGTAGACAGAGATGGCCTTCAACTCAGAGACTGGCCTGACTATGCTGGGATTAAAGGCATAGTGGTACCTGCCTAGATTAAAATTGACAAGAGTTAGTGCTACAGGTAAAGAAAAACAAGGTTTGCCTGATATAAGCTTGTCTAAAGTAAGACAGCTTATGGCTGGAGCGATGGCTCAGAGGTTAAGAGCACCTGTTGCTCTTGCTGAGGACCCAGGTTTGCTCCCTAGCACCAACATGATGGCTCACAATCATCTCAACTCCAGTTCCTGGGGATCCAGTGCTCTTCTGACCTAGCCTAGACACTGGGCACACAGTGATACACATACACACATGCAGGCAAAACTCACGCACATTAAAATAAACAGATCTAAAGAGAAAAAGAAAAACCAATATACTGAGACAGCTAAGCAACACAGCAACAACCAAAGTTTTCTTGACACAATGTTTTGTTTCTTTTGACTCTACATACAGAACCTAGATACAGACATAAACCTAGAAGAACCTCATAATCTTGGTGCCAGGGACGTTCCAGTAACTTAAATTTTATGTATTTAAACACACTTTAAATATTTAATTTTTCTATTTACTTTGGATTTATAAAACTACTTAAAATGTTTACTACATTAATAGGGGTCATTCTTTATGGCTAATGGTTATAGAAACAAAACATTTTAATATAAATCACAATATTATCCTTTAATCTTAAAAGGTAGTGAGCTGTTCATATGGAAATTCTGTCTGCTGTCATCCTATATATGCCATATAAACTTCCATCCCATGTTACAGCATCACTAAAACCTCCTTTTAAGATGTCTTAGTAGTTTTTAAGCACATCTTCATTTGCTGAACATGCAATGAAGAATTACATGAGAGTTGGCTTACACTCCTTGAAGATCCAAACTTTATACATGGGACTGGGACTGCCCCAGTCCAACCAGCCCCAGTGGTTCCCATGGGCAGCAGGTTTACAACTACAGCAGTCTGAAGCTGTGCACAGCAGAGGGATGAGAGAATCTGAGGACAGAAACCTCATTTACTATTACTGCTTAAAAACAAAACAAAACAACCTTTGCTTGGCATACATGTCCAAGGGCATCACTCCTGTTAGCACAGTATGCCTGGAACATTCTACAAACAGCTGTTTTCTCACTTTCTACCATCACAGAAATTCATTCCCCACTCAGAGTTATTTTCAAAGTCCTACTCTTGGTCACTGCCCCCCCCCCACACACACAAAGTTACCAAGTCATAAAGAAACACTTCTGAAAGTGTCCAGTCCTCTAGAATCATTCTATCTGTTTATCAGTATGGACCACAACGGCCAGCCTGGGGATCAGAGTTAAAGAATCCAGGATCAGCTCCTGAGGGGCTTCACACAGCTACTCTGTGGGACTCTACATGTCAAGCAACTTTCTCTTGTCACCTTCTGTTTTTCTAAGACTGTATACTCTTGCCCTCTGTGCTGACACCATTGCTCCCTCTGAAGGCTTCTTCCTCTCTCCTCACACCTATTTAAGTGTTCAAGCTAGCTCCTAGCAGGCAAAACTGTCCCAGGCAAACCTGCTTTTGTTTTCTCGTTCCTTTCTAGACAGGAGCTGTCCAGGAGACAACAGAATACAGCCTGACTATCTAAGAGCACTTCTAGATTGGGTTCAATGGACTCTGCGGTTTTTGTTCTGGTCTAGGTCCTCCCATCTTTTTTTGTGGGGAAAACGGTGAACAGCTCCATGGAAGCTCTCCTGCCACCTGCTGTATCACTGTGCTTGTGGAAGCTGTCTCTCTGGTCTCAGGGCACTCTGCAGAGATCACAGACCCAGCTGACAGGTGGACTAGAGCATCCAAACCCAGCATTATTCCTGAACAGATGACCTCTGAGATGTTCATTATTCTGAGCTACGAAATTTGAGAGTAACTGTAACTCAGCATTAGCAAGTGGTTCAAATGTGTAAGCTAACACTCACTGCACAGAGGCCTGCAAAGGTAGTCACCATATGCTATTTACCTCTGTGTTTCCTACAGCTCCAGACCCAGGTAGTTACTCAGTGTTTGCTGGACAGTGATGACTCCTCAAGTCCTGATCTGCATGCTCTGTAAGCAGGGGCAAAATGTCTCCATGACTGTGTCCTTAAAGATGGAGGTAATGGAGTCTACCACATGGAATATTGTGAGAAGCAACTAAAACTACACGAAATGTTTGTAGAGCCATGTCCTGCTCACTGAAAAGGTTTAGGAAAATGTCATATCTGACAAATAAGGTTTCTAACATGGACATGTGTCCATCCTTAAAACTAAAATTCTAAACACAAATTGTTTTATACAAGGGCGATATAAGCCACAGTGAATTATGAAAAAAAAAAAATGAGAAAAATCAATGTTCTCTCAAGTACGCAGCACATCTCAAAGGCAGTGAGATGACAGGGAGATGACAGAACATGTTAGTAACTGACCTTGTGTGCACAGTCCCCACCCAGACAGTGCACTCCACCTCCCATAAGTCCTGTAGGAAGTACACATGTGCTCCCAGCTTACATTCTACAGTTTACATTATAGCACACACATTTAGACTCAGGTAAAATCTGGCTTTTCCTACATCCATAAAGTTTAGAGGAAAGTCTCTTTAAGCTGTGTCTACTTAGTCCAATGAAATTGATAGTTTAATGGAACTTCTTCAATGCGTTGGTGCCACCACTGTGTAGTCCATGATTAAGTGTTACTGCTTAAGTACTAGATCAGTAACATGTAATAAGCCTATCACACCTTCTATAATCATACACAGTAAGATAATAAATTATTTTTTTCACCAATTACAGAAAGACATATGTGAAATGTTCTTTTCTTTTCTGGCACACAGAAGTGTTGAGTAGCCATGTTTAGGATTTTTCCTCTGGTAGCTACACAGGGTCAATGCTCAACTCTCAGGGCTTGTCTCTCACACCTGATCACTTTTATTCTGGCTTCCTTCCATGAACCCAATTCCCCTTCCTTTTCAATTTCCAAAACAGTTCCTAGAGACACAACACCTTTGACCTGTCTCCATTATTATCTAACTGTCTTGGTCCCTAAAGGAAGCAGAAACAAAAGAAATTATACTGTATAGTCAATTATTAAAGAGTAAAAAAGTATAGCCTACATAATCTTAAATGAATCCTCAATACTCCAGAACAAGGGCTTATGTAAACTTCTAAAATAATGGAGTGAAAATGAACTGAAGGCCAATGACAACAAGCCTGAGTTTTCAAGCCTACAGTGTTCTGTCAGACACACAGTGGGCCTTCTAAAATGATGCATGATACAAAATGCAACCCCATCTGCAATTACTGATCTGGCTATACCACAAGAATAAAATGTGCCAACCATGTGTTTCAATAATAGTCAATTGTGGGATCTGGCACAAGTACCAAAAAGCAGAGTATATGATTAATGCTGTAGTTACTGGCTGAGTAACATCAGTGGATTTCTGAGATCACTCTACATATGGCCTTAGTAAGGTAAGGTAGCCTAGTGTGAACACAACCACACAGCTATCTGAAAACGATGACAAAGGCACCAACCGCCAGCCACTGGTCAGAGAATTATTCCTCTCTTTTTGGCTGACTGTAAAAACAGTTTATCAACTATAAAGCTCTAAACAGAGACTATAATAATATGTACATGAATGTTCTAAAAGTAAATAACATAGAGAAACAGGAACCCCAAGTTACAAGTGGTTCAACTTACAAATTTTCAGCTTTGCAATGCTGTAAGCCCATGCCCACACAACCACTTGGTTCTGCACTGTGTGTATGATAAACAAGATGCTGTGTTAGATGACTTCTGGTCAACCAGGAGCTACTGTAGCTCATTTCAGACAGGTCAGGCTAAGTGTTGGTTTTGGTAATAGATGTATAAAATCATTTTCTATTCATAATTTTAAAAAATACAATGGGTTTATCAGACTATATCCATCATAATTTGAGGAACAACTGTGCATACATATACATGCATATGCAAAATGAATGGTATATATCTTTCATTATATTTTGGATTCCAGCCTCTCAACAACTTATTTCAAATAAAGAAAAGAAGGGGTGCACTTGCCCCCACATTTTCTACTGTCAAAGAGAAAGTGGAAAAACCTAAGACGGTACCCACTTTTCTTCCAGGGCCCAATATCCCTTTCCCAAGACCAACCCTGTTATGTTTGGCCAGCGGTTTAAGGATCTGCCTTTTCTGAAGAAAAAATTCTTTTCTAAATCCTTAGTAACAAAATTTGGATCAGAATACAAATTGGGAGCCAAATCAGTTAAGGAAAACAAAATAAAGTGAAAACATACAGCTAATATTAATAATTAAAAAAACACCAACTTACAAAGCTGAAAAGGTAGACACTATATAGACTCCCACTTTAGACTGAGGGGTAGGAATTTAGAATACAGTCATAGAAAAAGGTGCTTGTGAATGAAGGAAGGAAACCATTCATCTCTCTTTTAGGCTAAAAAAGCCTATAACCTATTCAGGGCTAACCAAAGGAAGGATCCTAAAAACTACATCCCAGAGAGAGGGGCAGAAACACAGCAACTGTGGACAGTGGTCATCTAGTGGCAGACACAGGATCTGAGAATGGCTTGTTCTCAGACTCCACATACGTGTCTCTACTACAGAGAAACATTAAGCAGCTGACCAAGCCTGAGGATTCCTAAGACAAGAAATACAATAATATGAGTCGGTAACTTTAACAGAATGATAGCCCCTTAAAAGGTTAGAAAGCATTGTTTTTTTCAATATCTTACATTTTCTAGCATCTTTTATTTATTTACTGAATAAATTAGCCAACAATCATTCAAGATCTCAGTTTCTGTGGCTTTGGCTACTGCATCACCAACCATTTAAAAATAGTAAACAGAAAATTCTAGGAACAAACATTCTAAATGGCAATGTATGCTGTTCTGCTATATCTCACTCAAAGCAAGAATCATTTCTGTCCAGGGTACGGATTCATCTCTCTTATCAGACTGATGGTTAGTTATCAGATAGGCTGCCTTAGTGCAAAGCTTGTGTTCCAATCATCCATTTACTTACTGAATAACACCAGAGTGCAACAGCTGCGATACAGGGAGTTTCATTACAGTGCAGAGTTCAAATGGTTTAGCTTTATTGTGTTAGTGTTAAGCATCTTACTGTAACTAATAAAAACTAACCCCTATCATAGTGCATGTTCAGGAGGACTAGATGCTATGTGTAGTTTCAGGCAGCCATGGGGGTGGGGGTTGAAGGGAGAGTGATGGATAGATGTATTGGAATGTAAGGCCCGGCTACTGGAGATTCCTTTACATATCCTTAGGCTGGGACAAATACATGCCAGGCTAATCTTAAGTACCATAAGACTTACTACCTCTCAGGCTTGCCTGCCTTAAGTAGCTATGTGGGGCAGAAAGGACAGGTACGGAACTGAGGGTGGGGACAGGCTCTGGCACTGCCTCTGATATTTAACAGCTCTTACCACAGGTTGCTGTGAGTGACTGGGGTTTCAGAGACAAAAACTAAGCAGTACCTGCTCTAGGTTATGATGCTTCCAGTTCTCCTCTGTTTATTCCTATCAAAGGAGCACATACATAAGCCTTTTCCAAAGGCCAGACTTGTTTCTTAGGTAAAGTCCTACGAAAAGAGCAGCACCACACTTGCTCAAGTGTACAAAGAACAGAAGCGAGAGTTTATTCCCTTTGATTTGATATTTAACCCAATTTTCGAACACCTAGACTGTTGTAATTCTTTCAGCTATAATCCAAGATATAGTAGTATACTGGTTTTATACTACACTTCTTTTTATTATCTGTTTTACTTGGAAGTTTGCTTTGATGCTAAATACGCCTTCTGAATTAACAGTACCATGTTAGTCTCAGAAAAATGTAAGGATTTCCTCCCATGTTAGCTACCAAACATAAGCTAGCTCTCTGCTTCAATGTCTGTAAAGTGAAGATAAACAAGCTCTCAAAAAAGCTTGAAAATATCAAATAAAGAACATGTAAATCAGTACCCAGCACAGAATACAAATGCATTCAACACGAATTTGACTGTCTTCCACGTCTGATAGTCTGTCTACAAAGGTTGCCTGAACACCCCACAGTACTTTAATGGCACATTGACTCCAATGAACTACAACACAGCATCATGCTTAAATCCTGAATTAGGTATTATTTCACAATCTCACTTTAATAAATGTGGATTCAGCACTTATTATGTGCCAGATTATGCTAGGACTTGAGAATTCATAAGCAGCAACACACTCATGCTAGAAGGGACAAAAATTATAATGTGATTAAAAACAGAAGTAGGTGCAAAGAGCAGAAGTAGCAGGATGAAGCAAGAAATTCTCTGTTTGAGGGAGCAAAGGGACGAAGCTGAATAAAAAGCTATGCAGTGGTAAAGGGAAGGGCCTCTGAGGCAGACTGGCTCTGGAGCCCCACTTGCTCACTATCGTACTTAGGGCAGTTTAATTAGCTTGAACTACTTTGTGTATATACTTTGTAGAGTCAGAGAGTAATACAGAGGAGACACTCACTAAATGGTGAGCTTACTGTTTCGTCTTGGGAGCTGAGTGGGCTTGTTTCGAACAGGCTAAGCAGTCCACGGTACAGCAGACAGCATCTCTTGACTATTAATCTACATACGGAATAGCTACCCAGAGCCAAGCTGGTCATTAATATAGGCAATATATATTCTTTCTAAGCTTTTATCATTATGCTTTAATAAACAATTCATACTTTAGAAATATAAAACCGTGGATAAATACACACGAGGTCATGAGTAAAATAAAGGAGTCTATCTTGAAATGATCTATATGGAACTTAACTTTTCAGAACTATAAAGATGCAACTAAGAAGACTCTGCTGGTTTCAGGGTCTCCTTTACTTGTGTGGTTTTCCATAAATAAGAAATTAAGAACCCTGAAAATTGTCTGGGTGGTATATAATTCCATTATACTTTTCTCTTTGAACATGTGAACCCCGTATCATGCCAGATTTTACCCATAAATATATGTATACTATATGCTGTTAATTTGCTATCCCACAGATTTTGAAATAGTAATGTTCAACTGGAGTTACAACATTTTAAAGAACTGAGTTTTTTGTTTGAGGTTGTTGTTTCACAAAAGTAACTACTTCAGATTCAAATTGTTAACCCCATTGCTTTCCAGTCAATATTACTCTTTAGAGCTATTTTTTAAACCCAGAACATTAAGATATCCAGACGTTTTTTCACAAAGCAAACCTACAGACTAGATGAATGTATCGTGCATTAATGACAACCTGATGCTATAACGTAGCCTAACCCAATTCCCAATCACCTTCATTAACAAAGGGAAATACATAGAATTCTCCAATTTCACAAATACAGCAGCCTGAGGCCAGAAGGAGACAGCCAGACAAAAGGAAATGGGAGAGAAGACAACTGTTTCGACTGCTCTAGACCTTGGTCCAGCCCCTGACCCACAAGAATCTACTTAGTCATCTCTCTCTACAAATAAAGAAACAAATGGTCGGTCCACCTTGATCACAGGGAGCAGGCAATGTAAGTACTGCAATTGGTTTGAGATCTGTCAGCAAGAAAAAGGGGTAAACCAGGAGAGAAAGAATTTTTAAAAAGATCGAAACTGCAAGAAGCGGTGTGTGTGTACGCGCGCGCACGGGGAAGGGGGGGGGGGGAGTTAATGACAGAAACATGAACTGTGGTCCAGTCAGGGCACTGGCGCGACTCGCGCGTGCTCCAGCGGCCAGCACCGGGCCGGGTCTGCAGAAGCCCCGAACACCCGTGGAGTGGGTCCCCCACCGCTCCCTCCGCCTCGCGCATTACCCGTGAGGTTCCTCAGCACCGTGCCATGGGCCCAGAGGCTCAGGACCTGCTGCACCGACAGGTTGATCATCGAGTGGTCGGCGCCCTCCGCCCTCATCGTCCCCGCGGGGCCGCAGCGGGGCGCTCCGGGGGGCGCCGCTCGGCGGGTGTCGCAGGCAGCGTCCTCCCCGCCGGGGAGACATCGAGGAGCGCTGGCGGGCGAGGCCTGGGCCGCGGGAGGGACCGCCGCTCCCGCTCAGGGCCCGCGTCGCGACGCGGGGGCCCGCCACGCCACGAGGCCCAGGTCACGCCGTGAGGCCCGCGCGGACCGGCAGCCGGCAGGGGCAGGCCGCGAAACGAGGCTCATCGCGGGGACGCGCGACGAGGCAGCGGCGCCCGGCCGCGGCACCTGCCGCCCGCCTGCTGCTCGGCCTTTGGGTCGCCGACACTCGAGGAGCCGCCCCCTCCGCCCGCGACCGCCCCGGGGCGCGCGCATGCGCGTCTCCGCGCCTCTGCCCCGCCTCCCCCGGGGTGAGCGGCTGCGCACGCGCACTGCTCCCCCAGCTCCGCGAGCGCGCCGCCCTCAGCACCCTAGAGCTGGGACGGCCGTAGGCTCCCAGCGTCCGCCCGCAGTGGGGCGGAGGGAGCGCCGCTAACGTCACTGGCGCCACCGCCGTGCCTCGCTGCTCATTGGCTGCTCCGAGGAAACAGCCTCCATGCCTCTCGCCCCCTCCCGACTGCGCGCCCCCGGAGACCCGGAGCGGGTGTGCTGGGCGGGCATGAACCCGCTGCGTGTGTATCCCAGGAGCTGCCAGTTTTCTGGTTTTTTTTTTTTTTTTTTTTTTTTTTGGAGAGGACGCTTTGCTCCTCCAGATCATTCCCTCTCCGTGAGGGCGTCTGCGAGCAACTTTTTTGCAAAGGTGTGCATGCTAATGTTTTTATTTGCGGGGGTTTTTCTGAGAGTGTGTCCAGTGACCTGGATACCTCTCTTTCTTTGCTAAATCCACTAAAACAGAAATAGATCCTCTTTGTCATTTCAGCCAGCCTTCCGGCCGGCAGTAAAACTTGAACTTCTCTAGCTGCAGGATCTGAAATCACTTACTGACGCAAGGCCCGGCAGGTGTCCGAATCCTCCTGGCCATGGCTGGCTCTAGCACGTCTTCCTGATAGGATTCTTTTCATCTAAAATTGAGTCTCCCCAGCATGTAAACTAAATCAGCCCCGTCTCTCTGTCCTTCAAATCCAAGGTTAGCGTCAGAAGCATTTTGATTCAGTCATGCTGGTTACATTCCTCCTTGAAGTCTGAGACCTTTTAATTTGAAAAAAAAAAATTGTGTTTGCAAAAAAAAAAACAAAAAAAAAAAAAACAAAGACACGTGAGAGCTCGTCACCTCATCCGCCTCGCCCAACTCCATCTTTTTCCAAATACTTTGCTGCTAAAGTTAAAGAAGGAAGTGAAGAAAGACTAGCTAAACCAATCAGTGTATTTGCTCAGACACTGAAGGATAGAATTGCTTAAATATTGTTGCTTTTGGTGAGCATCTTTAAAAAGACAATGTATATGTGGGTTTATGTTTATGCATATTTTTTCTTTTGCTCCCACAATATAGAGAAAGGTCTGGGATTGGTAATAGGAACTGTACTAAAACCCACTGAAGTCTAGGGTTTAATGGCTGAATTAAATGTCAACTCAAGATTATAGACGATCAGGCAGAAGTGAGGCTTTAACATCCTAATTCGTTTTATATAAATCAACTGATTCTGAGGAATTAAGTGACTCGACAGGGCTTATTTTTTTTTTTTCTACTTCCTGGCAGCCATAGTATCTGTCCTATCTCTCTAGTCTGAATTGAAGTTCAGATGGGAAGTTAACCTAATGGTCCTGCAAAGGAATTGACGTTATTAGGGATCGAGACCACAGTCAGTGAAAGCCTTAAACAGCTAAGTCTCTGAGGAACATGCTAAACTCTCCTGCCGAAAGCTTACAAAATGAACCAGAAAACCTGCTTAACTAGCCAAAGAATAGATGTTTGCAACAACCACAGAAAATCACTCACGCTAAGAAAGATTTGTGTTTGCCCCAACTACACAGATGTCCCTTTCGTGTCAGCAACACCCATCCTACCACTCAGCTGCCAGGAAAAACTGCTGCCCTAGGTGGAAACCGTTACAGGATCAGCTATTGTTCATCAAAGGCTATAGAGCAAAAAGTACAGGGCAAGCTGTTGGAAGCTCCTTTCCTAAAAGGCATCCATGGAATGTTCCAGATGCCTGGTGCCGGTAGACTGGCTGCCTGCCTGGCAGTCCGTTTGCTCAAGGCTGACTGACAGCAAGGAAGAGTCGACACCTGTGAAATGGTCAAATTAACCCGTCCCCAACATCCCCAGCACCTTTGTTAGTAGATGAATATTGGAAAGAGCCCACAGTTTAAGAAATCACCATTAGCACTGTGTGTTCATGGTGTGTCTGAGCACTTCCTTGACAGTAGCTAACACCTGTTGAGTCAGCTGCCTCACTCTCAAGAGTCTTTCCTCCAGCAACTGTTTCCCCCTTATGTAACCTCAGGAAGGTTATGTAAGTCTTCAAACTCTGCTATTGTGAGTTCTTGTAACTTTCTTGTGAGTCCCCCCACAGCCGTCTAAGGAGAAGTGTTCCCATCTGAGGGAATTACCCACATGATGCCATTTGATGTTGGTTCTGTGATTGTTTCTGATACCATCACCGTAACTGATTAAGCACTGCAGTTGAGAATCTGTTGTCTATTTACTCCAAACAATCTAGGATCCCAACATCCGACTTCCTCATAACTGCTCTCTGCTTCCCCATCATAGCGCACTGAATATTTTGTCTACTCGGAAAACCTAAGTATCTGCATTCTAGCCCTAACTTGACCGCATTAGCTAATGTGAACATTTAACTACACTATCTGTGCATCTTAATATTTCATTACATATTCGTGTATTCCATATGCCACTCACTGTAGAGAACATATTACATACTTACATTTCATTGCAACATTTCTCGAGTTATTTTGAGGGCCAGAGCACTTAGCATTTGTTGTTGCTCACACCCGTTGCAGTGCGTGTTGTTAAACATTCAGAATGGAATCTGTATTTATAGATAACATGAGGTGCTAGTTTTTATTACTGTCACATTTAAATATGGATACTTTCGGAAACCAGATGAAAATTGCTACTTTGTAAATATTTCTTCCAAAGAACAAGCAAAAGGAACTTGTAAAGGCGTCTTCTGAAAGGAAAACATCCACTCATATTTTCCAACTTGGAAAATTGTAACCCTAGTCCTGTCTCTCAAAACCCTCCTGAGAAGGGTCTTCCCTTCCCCGTGCCCGAGCAGCTCACCACTCCTCAGCCAAACTCACTTACAAGGCGTTTAAGACTCATTCTCAATTTTTAGTCAAGTGTAGTAACATCAACTCCAGCTGAGAAAGAAGAGAAAAATCAACATATTTAATTTTCTTTTCAGTCATTTTCTTCCCAGTTCTCTTGAAAATCATGGGTCTGACCTCAAAGGCATACAATAAAACTAAAAAACACGAGCCTCAGCGTAGACGGTGCTGTGTATTGAATGTTTGTATCTCTCCAAATTGATGCATCTCCCGAATCATTCTGAGGTCTACGCTGTGGAGCCCTCGTGGATGAAATGGATGTCTTTATTAGAAAAGGTGAGAGAGATGCTTTTTCATCCTTGTCGTACATCAGTAAGGTGCTTCTCTGTGAGGGAAAGGACCCTCAGCAAACACGTAGTCTGGAGGTACCCTTATTTGTATCTCCCAGCCCCCAAATTAAGGGAAATACATTATTTAAACTACCCTGTGTGTAGCATTTGCTTTATCCAATCACACCCCCTGAGGCAGACCGAGACTCACCTAGCAGAGTAGTGGAGCCATGGAGGTGATGTCATGGAAACGCTCTAAGTGTCAGGGTGAAGGCTCTGAAATCACAACCCACAGAAGACCGCTCTGAGCTTGCTGCAGCCTGACAAAACCTCATTGACCGTTTGCTTTGAAAAAAAAAAAAAAAAAAAAAAAGGTTGGGAGCTGGAGAGTTTGCTTGGCAATTAAAGCCCTTGCTACTCTTGTGCAGAAACCAAGTCTGTTTCCCAGCACCCATATCAGATGGCTTGAAGCTGCCAGGAACCACAGAGGGGGATCTGACACCCTCTGGCCTCTGAGGGCACCTGTGCACACACCTGCACATAAATAAATAAATAATAAAAACTTCAATAATAAGTCAGTATTTCTTCCACAAACAAAATCGGAAAATTTGTAAACTTGACCATGTAGTTCTTAGGCATTTGGAGCAGGCACATGGGAGGGATGTGAAAGAGTTTAGAAATATGAACCAGAAAAGCCCTCCAGTGCTGCAACCAATGCCTAATGGTCCTTCCGGTGGGTGTTCAGAAGGATGTCGTCAGATGCGGACAGTGGGGGATTTAGAGGTGAGCAAGGACTCTGTCAAGAATCAGGCTAGGCAGCATTACTGATATAGTCAGGCAGATAATCACACTCTGCCACGGTCCTGAGAACTTGAGTGTGGCTAAATTCAACAGGAATGGACTAATTTGTTTGGCAGAGGGAACCTCAAGACAGGAGAGTATTCGGGCTATGGCATGGTGGCTGTTAACTGCACCATCCAGGTCTGCAGTGAGTGACTGACAAGTAGGACAAAAATATATGAAAAAAATGTGTGATTTGCCAGGGAAGGTAGGCTGGGAGGGAAGTTTCAAAGTGATGGGAAAATTACCGAAAGACCCAACCAATAGAAAGCCCACGGCAGTAAAGTCAACTTGGGAAATGTCAAATTCATTTGAAAGAAATGAGCTTAGTCTGACAATCCACCAAGGGGACTCCTTGCTCAAAAACAATCGCCTAGAAAAAAATAGTTCACCAGGCTCCACACACAGAGGAAATGAAACTGTGGTTCAAGGGGCCAGGCTGCATCTAGGGCTGACAACAGAGCTTCCTAGCTTTGACCTCTTGATAATAGCTTTTCAGACATGAAGAATGCAAAAGTGAGGGCACCACAGAGGTTTATATAAAGAAAGCTGTACTAGAAAGCTGTACCAAGAGGTTTGTACTAGAAAGCTAAAGGCCCTCGGTGTGTGGCAAGGTAAGAGGTCATACAAGAAGTCCCCAAGAGGACACTGTATGAAGCTGTAGAAGTGAATACTAACTGTTAATGGGAACCCAGCATGGATGTTGCCAGTGTCTACAAAGGAAAGTTACAATCATGGGAGTGAAGCCAGCCTCAGAGACAGGCTATTACAGTACAAGCAGCAAAGCTGAAGTCAGGGCTGACCATAGTACTGGAGCCCAAATGATTCTACCAAGAACCCTAGATACAGGACATCCACATTTTCATAGGAGATGTGGCACATCTAAAGAGACTTCTGGTCACAGGCTGAACAGGTGTGGCAACCTGATCCAAAAATTTTTATCTTTGTGTGAGTCACTGTTGTTTTATTACTGTGAAGAGACACCATGACCAAGGCAACTCTTATAAAGAAAAGCATTTCATTGGAGCTGGCTTACAGTTTCAGAGGTTAGTCCAATATTGTCATTGAAGGGAACATGGTGGCCTTCATAGTGCTAGAGAGCTACATCCTGATCTACAGGTACACACACACACATACACACATTTTATTCTATACTTATGCACTTAGTAAATATATTGAACATAGTATGTATGGGTATGTACTCCTAATCTATATACCTATACTCAAAACTACATAATTGTATATATCTATTTTCCATAAATGATGAAGTTATTAAAAAAACTACAAACAGATGAACATCTCACTTTTGCCTTTGTAAAAGCAAGAAATTGAAGCTGACTTATGTTTATAGGTTTACAATCTCATCTTTGAGACATGACCGAATCAATCAGAAAGAAACTCTATTCCCTCCCTAAGTATCTCTCTTTCCTAGTTATAAAAGGACAAAAGACAATGTTTTAAAATCCCGTTGGCCAAAGAATGTTGAGAAATTTACAGAGCCAGGCAGTGGGTGATTGTCAGCTCTTGATTGCCAAGGGCTCTATGATCAAAAGCTTGCACAACAAATTGTAACTTCCTCCTTGCAACCAGAGAACACTTCAAATACTCAAGAGTCTGGCTGTCAAGAGAACCTCCCATTTAATGTTCAGCCTCCTTTTAGTCCTGGATTTCCAAGTTTAAATGGCATACAAAATTAAATATATGTTTAATATATGTTTGTTTGTTTGTGCTTGTTGAGATAGGATTTCTCTGTGTAGCCCTGGATGTTCTAGAACTCGCTCTGTAGACCAGCTCAAACTCAAAGCTTTGTCTGCCTCTGCCTCCTGAGTGCTAGGATTAAACCCCCATGTCACCGCTGCCCGGCTTACAATGTAATACTCCATTGTCAGCTATGGCGCTCAATTTGCAGGGGGAAAGCTAAATAAGGGCTTTCTTTAATTTACTCTGGGGTAAAGATTCTTAGTCAATCCTTAGTCCATTTTAGTCTCAAGACTTAAAGGATAGATTTCATGTCAAATATTCTTTAGAAATTAAAAATTAATGAAGATTTCAACGTGACTTTGAAAAAAAAATGGATGGGAATGTTCTAAGCAGACATTTTACCACAGAATGACATGCTGTCACTGTTGCCTATTAAAGACCCGTCCCTTCTCCCCGGTACTTCTGTGACAGTTACTTAAAAGGGGGACAGTTTTTATAGCCACTGTTCTTTTCCAATCTTCTTTCCTTTCTGGACACGATCTGAGGAGTTTGCTTACTCTTTCTTATTCTTGGTAAAAACCTTGCTATGCCTGTGTGCCAATGTCTAAATTATGAGAAAGAAAAAGTAAATCCATGAAATTAGATCAGTTCTTTGCTTTGAACTTGCTGTGTAGAACACAATTAAAAAATTCATCCCTGATCCCCCCCCCCCAGTACTTCAGACAAGGTAGATAGAGCTGTTCCCATGTCTGGGAGAGAATGGGTTACTGTGTAGTTTCAAAAAGTTATGTTGAAATAAAGCTTGGCTGTATTTAAGTCATTGATAATTTAAGTCAAAGTTGATTTCTCAGTCAAAATTAGAGTCTCTTCTTTCATCTGTGGATACCTAAAATTGGCTTTGAGAAAATTGGCCTTCTTGTGAAAGCTGGGTTCAGTGGTGCTAATGTCTGTAATTTGAGGGTGAGTCTACTGTTCTGAAGTGTGGTGCCACACCAACTCAACCCACAGAATGCTTCTTTTGATGTAAAATGGTGCATGTCTTCATAGGTAAGGCATTTTTCTTCTATATTTAAATGTGTGGTGATTATTTAGCATAAAAAACAAAATTTGCATATTTGATTGTCTACATGGCTTGGCTAAGATCATGTTTTTCTTCTTTCCAGAAGGAGATCCTTTAAAACAGTGGTTCTCAACCTTCCTAGTGCTACAGTTCTTTAATACAATTCCTCATGGCATGGTGACCCCAGCCATAAAATTATTTCATTTTTTAAATAACTGTAAATTTGCTACTATAATAGATAATAATATAAATATCTGATATCTGACCCCACGAATGATTTGCGACCCCCAGGTTGAGAACCACTGTTTTAAAGACTAATATCAAAATGTATTGTCAATATTTGGTGAACTCTATCTGTAGAACAGACACTGTGTGGGTGGGATATTTTCCACCCTTTCTATGAAGAAAGTATTACCCTAAGTTTAAGAATGAGGTGGCTGAATGCATTGAGGGTCGGGGACTGCCACCATGAAATGCCACAAACTTGTGGCTCTAAAGAACTTTTTTCTTGGAGTCGTAAAGGGAAGAGCCCCGTTCCTTTTCAAATGCTAGGTCAGGATCAGATCCACACCTTCCCTTTGTTTCTGCTATTCCCAGAACCCCTAAGTTTGCAGCCCCATAACCCCTGATTCTGCTCCCATCATTACAGGCATAGGTGTTTTCCTTATGTCTCTCCCTGCTTCTTATAAAGACACCAGTCACACTGCATTTCACCTTGTTCTAGTATGAACTCATATTGATCCCTTAGATCTACAGTACCCTCAGTTCAAAACAGAATCCCAGGCCAAGCTGGTGGGAAAGGCATGAATAGGGGAAGATAGTCAACCCGGTACTGTATAGTGGGTAAGCCTCTGCAAATTAAGTTGTCCATTTGTAATGAAGCTAGGATGAGTAGTGGTCAAAGCCCATGCACATAATGACTTCACCATTCTGCCCATGTTTGCAGGTCTCTCACCTTCCATCTTGCCTCTCCTTGATTAACAATCACAGGTCATTATGGAAACTCTTCTAAATGTGATCTTCTTCCTAATTCAACTTCTTTGGCTCCTCCTTTATTTTGATCCCATAATTCTCTGTCAGTCTGGAGTGTCACGTCTCCTGGCTCATCTCGCCTGTCCAAGACCTTAATATATATATAGGGCATTTCAACCACATTTCTCCATCCTTCTCTTTATAGCCCTTCTCTAAAGTCTCCATTTTCCTGGATCCCGTTGAACTTTCCATGCTATTAGACATTTTTTGTATATAACATGCATTTCTCCCCTGCACTATCCCCTGAGCCCCAGACTCTTTGTAGACCAGAAGTTCCACTGTCTTCTCTAGCTATTCACGTCTGAAACCAGATCTTTTCCTCTCTTGAATAATCTCTCATCCTTTCTCACATCTGCGCTGTTCTCATAAGGTCCTCACTGTGTGACAGATGGACCCCTCACTATACGGTGCCCCACTTAGCTCCAGCCTCCTCTCACCCACACTACATCTTGCATAAGCTCGCTGCAGTTTCTATGTTACCCCAAGGTTCAGCAGTTCTGTGCTGATAGTCACGTTCAAATGCGTCTGACATGTCTCTGTCCACTGCACTCAAGGGGCAGTTTCCCAAAGCTTCAGCACATGTTGGAGTCTAGAAAGATAGATCGCGCCTCTGCAGAACGGAGCGCGTTCTCACTGCTGCACTTTGCCTTGGGTCTCATATCCAGTGCTTTATCCTCATTCCCCTTCAAGACCCAAATCAAATCTCACCCCCTTCTAAAGATTTTTCCTCCAACAATTTCAGTTTCCACTCACTTCACAAGAGCTCAGAGGGCAGTAGAAGAGCTGTCAGAGATATAGCATCGGCCCTCTATCTGGGTGTCCTCTGCAGTTGGCTTGTTTCTGTATTCTCAGGACTTAGGACGTTCAACATTCACGCCACGCTGGGCAGTCTTGTTTGACATAGCGCTTCTTTCTACCGCCTCCTTGTCTCCTGCCTTCTTTCCCTCCTGCTATGCTGTAGCACTGACAACTAATATTGGCTATTTATTCATTTATTGAGTCATTTTTGCTTAGTTTAATTAATAAATCTTTTCAATTTTTTGAGAATGAGATTTCATAGAGATTATAGAGAAAACAAATTTCTGAAGACGAAATGTGCGCCAGCCTAAAGACTAATGCTAACAGAATCATGAACCGAAACTAAAAAACCCATAAAACAAATTAAACGTTTCCTCTGTATCAGCTGTTTTGAGGGGTAATTTGTTACAGTAATAGAAACCTGGTTAGCACAGTGGGTATTACTCAGAAATGGTTAGTTAGTTTTGTGAGCGTATTATCTCTTTGCCTCAATCACTAAAAACATGTCACAGAACTGCGTGCTGAACCCAAGCCAAATGTTTGAAAACAGAACTCATTGGCATTCAAGAGTGAAACATTCATTCCAAGTGCTTCATTTTTACAGTCTTAATGTTATTGACAACATTTGAAATAATTGTAAGACAAACCAAACTTGATCTCTCTTTGTTTCTGTATACCTTTTTCCTTTAGACACAGCATAATCATCCCAACACCATATCAGAGAAGGGATGATTCTGGTCTAGTTGCCATGGCAGCAAAGTAACCAGACTGCTACAAAGATGTATAGTTACATTGTATCAGTATTAGATGTGCTGACATCCTCTAGTAGGTAGAAGGGGTGGGAGACAGAACTCTTACCTGGGAGTCCAGTCTTGACTCCCTATTACTCCACCTCCTAGATAGAAATGACTTTGGGAGATGCTGGAGTAGATAGGCAGTGGCAAGTGTGCTAAAAGTAGGACTCTAGGATGTAGCTGTCATCACCCATGAAGGGGCAGAACTCGGTTCTGATGCAGCTGTTTGGAGAGATCACCAGTTCCTGGAAATAATCTCTCACCATGCTCCTGTAAGTAAGCTAAATAAATTCATTGGTTCTCATACTGGACTGAGCAGAATCCATTTTTTGATCTGCTGTTAAGAGATTAACATTAATATCTGTTGTTGCTGCTTTTCCAGAGGTCGTGAGTTCAATTCCCAGCAACCGCATGGTGGCTCACAACCATCTATAAGGGGACCTGGTGCCCTCTTCTGGCACGTGGATGTCTATCATCAGACCATTGATACATTAAATATTTTTCAAAGACGTTTATTTGCTCCTTCTTAAGAAAACATTAGTGCAATGCCTTTCTAAGAGCTACATGATAGGATTAGAGTTTAAAAAAAAAACCCAAAGGAGTGATCAGATGTCCAAGTCTACACATTTTCTAGGGAAACACATTCTCTAGTCAGGAAGACACACAAAAAGTTTCACACTGAAGCATCATTAGAGCAGGAGTGACCTCTGCACGCAGCTCCTTGATGAGTAAAGCAGGATCACTCTAGATTTCTAGGGAAATTAAACTTTCTACGGAGGGACTAGATAGGTGAAGCTCTCTGTATGGAAAGCCAAGGATGTGGGGAGCATCAGTAGGGCTGGGGGCTATTTGTAGGGGAAGCTGCCCAAGAATCACTTGATTTTTTTTTTATTATTTGGGTTTCTTTGATAACAAGTCAACCTTACAAAAGAAGGGCAAAGAGAAGAGGAGGAGGAGGAGGAGGAAGAGGTGGGAGGGGAGAGAAAAGAAGGAAGAGAAGAAAATTAGGAATTGTTGTGAACAAGGATTTTCACAGAACCCAAAGGCAGAAACTAGAGAAGTTCTAGAAGGAACTGAAACAAGGGCCCACAGCTGACAGGCTTGAGGAAGTGCTCCTGCACCATTTTTGCTTCTCCTTTTGGCTTTCCTCCTGCTTTCTTTCTGCAGACTACCTTCCCTGGGCCTCAGCCCATAGTATGGGGGTATCGTCTCAGACTCCAGGAGACAAACTCTTGCCTGGCTGAGAGGAAAACAGACCTATGTAAGTGGATCACAAACACTTGAATAATTATCCATCTCCCTGCAATGTTGTTACATGGTGAAAATTTGTTCTGATCACTGCTTCTGTGCTTATTCCAATATTAAGAAGACATGTCAAAATGTTCGGTTTGTGACCTTCCTTAAATTCCACCGTAGGCAAGGAAGTGATGACTAGGTAAGACAAACATAAAGTCACCACTGACAACAAAAATTCTGTTTCAGAATGACTTCCTTGAGTCATGCTTGCTGTATAGTTAAGACTAATCTTAAAGAAAAAATTTCAAAGGAAAAAGGGTGTTTATGAGTGTGGCAGTATCCTATGTGCAGATATCTAATGAAGTCTGATTTGAACATAGCTTACCACTAAAATTTACACTGCTTGAAAATCTAATCACACACAAAAATAATAAAATATGTTGAAGTGAAAGATAATATACAACCAAAAATAATTGAATCCTAAAAATTCTCACAAAAAACTACAAGTAGGTGAATACTATGTTAAGACATTTACAAATTTTACAGCATTGTACAGAAAAGTTTAGGAAAACTCCCTCAAAATGTCTTTTCAGGTAATTTCTGGGTTGTATGGTCATGGGTAATTTTTAATTACTTTATATACTGTTGTTAGAGATGTCATTAATGAAAACCCTTTTCCTTTATAATTTAGAACAATTGTTTTTGTTTTAAAAAAAACAAATAGCCCAGCAGCAAGAATATCACCATAGTTTTTAAAACAGTACATTGATTAGCTAATATATGACCAACACATAAATAGAAAACAATACAGATTATCATATTTGACAGGAGTAGTGTTGAAGAATATTTGACTTTACTTTACAGAAACTTTCCCCACTTACATATCCAATAGTTGCAACACCTTTTGTTGGAAAGGTCTCCCTTTGCCTCTGCTGAGTAGAAATGAACTCTATTTCTGGACTCTCTGATGCTCATTCATGCTTATGATGGTATTGAATTTTCATGAAAAATGTCATTTTAGTGAAAGTTGAATTCAGAGAGTAGAAAGCCTCAACCTTGTTGTTTCTTAAACACGTATGAATCTTTTTATCCAGAAAATAGTGTACATCTCCAGCTATTTAGGTTTTCTTAATTCCTCTTATCAGTCATATAATTTCAATGTCAAATTTTCAGTGTTTAGTTTACGGGTATTGAATGCCTCCCCAATTGCCGCTGTAAATGAAATACTTGTTTTTTCTAGTTGTCTGATGCTAATACATATGACTTTAGAATGGTACTATTTGTTTAATTTCTCTTGTGTAGCAGTTTCTTCCTGAGATTGAAAGATTCCATCCTACAGGGAAGGTTTTAAGAAAGATGGTGAACAACTCAAAATTGCTTCAGGAAGTACCTGAAACTGATTATATTCTCTAGGCTCCTCCCTCCCTGAGCAAGTAGTAAAACCTGATAACTTTCATTCTTAAATAAGCCAGCCAGCAAACTAGACTCTGAGACCAGACCAGACTTGAAGAAGCAGAAACCAACAGAGCTGTCTGGAAAAGATATAGACCAACTGAGTTACTGGAAAAGGACACTCTCCAACACACTGAGCTGACTGCCGGCTGTGCAGTGGGCTCCAGGTTTCCAGCTTTTGTGAGCTGTCACCCATGCTGGGGTTGGCTTTGGTGATGTCTTTGACTCATGTCTGCTCCTGTGAGTAACCCTTCACCTATTTGTAACCCTAATAAAACTCACTGTTTCACCAAGCTGGACTTCAGTGGTATCCATACTTTGATCTGTCCTAGGACCTGGGGTGAGTAGGCATGTGTTATATGTGTTGTGTCCCTGTCTGGGGTGAGTAGGTGTGCATATGTGATATGTGTGTTGTATGTTGTCTCCCAAGGAAAAATCGTGGCACACAACAGTCTCACTAGGTGCTTAGCAGAGGCCTCACACTCTTCATCAGCAATAAATATTATGACACTTGTTTCGCTTTGTCACCCTGAGTGACCGGTTGTGACTTCAATAATACATTGAAAGAGGACATCTTCCCCCACGTGTATCTGCGAACACCACACAGAGATTCTTTCATCATTAATCACCACATTAACTAAAAGGTTTGTCTGGATCTCCTTTCCTGGGTCAAGGATAGTTCATTCAATTTCTAGTTTGCTTAAATATGTATTTTGTAAAAAAAAATTATTAGGAGTTTGTCTTTTTCCAAGTGTGTTTTACACGTCCACTGAGAATAGCCTATGCTTTTGGGTCTTCATTTTGTCAGTATAGCAAATTACATGTGTTGACTTTTGAATATGAGATCAGCTCCACAGTTTATCATTATCTTAATGTATCGGTACACTTAGTTTGTCACACATTTCACACTCATGCTTATGAAAAGGATACAACTTAGTGATTTTCTCTTTAAAAAAAAAATCAATCAAAACTCACACTTTGTTTAAACTAAATTGTGAAAATCTACCTTCTCATCCAAAACAGCGGAGTCATGTGTATGTTTCTTTCACAAAAGCATCAAACTGCGTTTTCTTTTCTCTCCAATGATTCTTAGGAGTTCTGGAAAGACACTGGCTATAGTCATGAAAGGAATTAGTCGGATGTCAGTAACCTTGGTCTCTGATGCTCAATGCCCATCTTCTAGAATACGGATGAGAGTGTGCATTGAATCCGGTACCTGAGAAGGGAGAAATGGATGAGTTGATGATGTAAACAGTGAGAAGTGGGTACTTTTGGACCGTGTTCTATTCACTCCTTCATCTTCCCTTGATGGTTGCTAATGAAATCTGAGCTCTTTTCAAGTCAGTTTCTGATGCTTGTTGGTAGTTTTCTAACTTACCCATTGCAAAGCTTTAACAGCTTACTAAATATTTACTAGTTGATGGTCAAACTTGTGCTCTGTAGACATACTTAAAGCATGTTTTATTAGTGTGTGTGTGTGTGTTAGTGTGTGTGTTACCCAAAGGGACCCAAAGAGTGTGGAGCTGGAGTAACAGCCATTGTGAGTTGTTTAAGATGGGTTCCAGGAACCAAATTCAGGTCCTCTGCTTCCATCTTTTAGAAGAATAGCTCTTAACTACGGGGACATCTCTCTAACCCTGTAGTAATATTTTATAAGGTAGATTCCTCAACACACAAGTAATTTAACACCTATAATTACATGCATGGTGTTATGTTCAAAGCAAGTAACCTGGCGGCACAGACCTGTAACCTCAAATACGTGGGAGGCTGAGCCAGAGAGATGATGAGTGCAGGGTCTGCCCTGGGTACAGGGTGAGTTTAAGGCTAGCCTGGGCAACGAGGACAGATCCCACCTCAAAATGAGAAATAAAAAAGGGTTTCTGGCATTGCTCAGTGGTGAGGTGCTTTGTTTAGCATGTATAAGAACCTAAATTTATTTAATTCACACACACACAGACACACACACACACACACACACACACACACACACACAGTGCTAAAATATCCCCTAACAATATAAATTACATAGAAGTGGAATGTGATTTTAACAGTGTCTTCTGGAAAAGGGTGTCTTCAAAGAATGAACGATCAAATGCTAGAGATTTGGAAAGATTCAGTGGAGTGTCCATGATTAAGTGACCCACACGCACCTTCGGCTTTCCCTGTGAAAACAAAACATTAGAAAAAAATCTACTTCTAACCACTGCCTTAGCTATATTCTGTGTTTCTGGTGTATTTTCCTTATTGCTCATTCATCACCGAAAGGCCTGTGTGTTATTTCTGAAGTCTGAGGAGACTAGGGCACTGGATGAAAGCATATTAAAATTAAAAACAATACTTCAACAGATCAGAGGTCAAACAAGCTAACTTTTGTTGACATGGATTGTTATATAAAGCAAATATAAAGTGTGAATGGATGGTTCAGTATATGTATATACCATTAAATTAAAACCAGATATATTTATTTGAGGTGTTTTGTTTTTGTTGGGATTGGGGAGGGGTGCCTCACCACATAGCCCAGGCTTGCCCAAAGCTCATTACGTGTAGCCCAGCTGGCCCTAAACTCTTGATTCTTCTGTTTCTGCCTCCCAAGGGCTAGATTTACAGATAGACACAGCGCCGTACCTGGAAAACATATTTTTACACTAAACCCTATTGAAGCTAAGTTAAGTAGCATGATGTTTGGCCAGCAAAGTTCTGCACAGCCATGGTTTTGGGTGTTCCTATAATCCCACTGCTTGCTTTCTCAAAACTTCATCTGGACAGAGTACTAGAACCTTCAGTAAATGCATAGACCAAACAAACACACACACACACAAACACACAAACTTGCAGCAAAACTTAGGAGGCTTGAGAGGAGGTGGATGGAAGCTCTGGTTTCTTATTTTATATTTTTGTTGGTTTTTTTTTTTGTTTGTTTTGTGGGTTTTGTTTTGTTTTCCTCCCTCTGCATTTTTGACTTGATGCTCCAAGATATCAGGATTAGAGAGTCTCTTCCACTCTGTTCCCTTGGTGCCCATTGTCACCAGGTCATAGGAGCTGACTTGTCACCGAAACAACAAAGATAAGAATCTAAGGTGGTTCTAAGAAGAAGAGTTAGAGGCTCTGAACCACAGGATTTGGTATTGGGACAGAGTCTCAATTTTCTTGCTGACACCCTAGGAAATCTCCAGACAGGTCGAGTTCAGTGTAAAGTCTGGTTGCCAGCCCTGTGTGTTCCTCATACCAATATTTACAATAAATATTTCTACCCCTTCATGAAATGCAATTCTGCAACCAAGCTGATGGCTGCAGAGAAGACACTAGTCATGTGCAGATTGTTTTCCTCAGAGGCTCTGTTTAATATTTGGTTGGTAGTAATTAAATACAAATATTTTAATGCACCAGAGATAATGCAAGCAAAACCAGCTAAACATCATTTATCCAGCATTGGTGTCAGCACTTGTATGAGCTTTTCCAGCCATTTTGTGTTGCCATAATAGAATAGCAGCGACTGGGTACTTTATAGAGAAAAGAAGTTCACATCTCATGGTGCTGAAGGCTCAAGGACATGGTGATGGCTCATGATACATGGCGTCACAGTGGTAGAAACACATGTGGAAGCAAGAGAGATACGGGGCATCCCCAAGCCCTCTTATAACAACCCATTCTCAAAGGAAGTAACTAGTCTTACAAGACCCATCTTAATTAATTTGGGGGGTAATGCATTGTAATCTAAATCCCACCTCTAGAATAGCCCTGCACTGGGACCAACATTCCAGCTCCCGAATGACTGGGATACATCTCAGGAAACCCAAAGCACTGCCTAGATATAAAACCAGGGTTTGAGGCGCTCTGCCCAAATTATGAAACCACCCTGCCCCTCCCTTCAATCCATGTGCTGTTTTCTTCTTTGTTCTAAAAGAAGACAAAATTATATCGTGGCACGCAGAAGTGATTGTGGTTACCAAAAAAAGAACAAACATCATTAATTGCTTCCAAAGTAACAAACATTCTCACGGAAGCCAGCTCATTTTTGACAGGTCCACATCCCAGGGAGAGGAAGAGTCGAGTTGCAGGTCTTACACCCATTCCTCTCAGGGCCTTCTTGACTCCAGCTTTCACTCTGGAAGCAAGTCCAGGGGATGTCACCCAAGATAACACACCCCGGCGCTCCCTGATATTTTTTTTTTCTTAGTTTTGACAGTGCAGAATCCCAGAGTTCAAATGTCTGCAGCCTGTGGGAAGGCAGAAAGAGATCCCTCTCTCTGGTGGTGTGGTCCATTAAAGAGCCTCCTCAGTCCTGAGCATCGCTCATCTTGGGCTATGTCACCATATTAGCAGCATAGGGAGAAAGGGGCTCAAGTTAAACTGTGTCCAAACACACACTGGAGTCAAGGTCAGGTCCTTGACATGGTGGCATTGGGAAGTGGGGTCTACTGGGTGTGGCTCCAGTCCTGGGATGCAGGCCTAGTGAATTAATTAATGTCTTTCTCACTACTGAGCCACCACCCGGGTGTAGACTGGAAGTGGAACAGGGTATAAACCTCAGGGCTTGCCCTCTGCCTTACTTACTTTTTCTTGGGTGCATACTACACAGACGGTAGCCCTTTCTGCACTGTCCCCATAACTCCTGAGGCTTACTAAAAAAAAATTATAATTATTTTCTTCAGTGTTTCTTTAGATACCTTCAAATGAGCTCTTCCCTCATTTAAATGTGTAGCTTGTGACTTCTTAATTTCAAACTCTCCTCTTTCATATTTGTCTTTGTCATTTTCTTCCTCCTCTTCCTCCTCTTCCTCCTCCTTCTCCTCCTCTCTCTTGGTCAGTGTTCTAGTGCTGGGAAGAGACACCAAGGCAACTTTTATAAAAAGAAATCATTTAATTTCGAGCTTGCTTAGAGCATCAGAAGTTTAGTTCATCGCTATCATGGCACGGAACAAGGTGGCACACAGGCAGACACGGTGCTGGCAAAAGTTGAGAATTCCACATCCAGATCCACAGGCAGCAGGAAGAAAAAGAGGGACACTCAGCCTGGCTTGGGCTTTTGAAACCTCAGACACATCCCTAATGGTGTACTTCCTTCAACAACGCCACCTCATTATTTCTTTCATTCAAATATATAAGCTCATGGGGGACATTCTTATTGAAACATTTACTCTTGGTAGTGGTGGTGGTGGGTGTCTTACGTATATGCTCAGCATGACTGATATTACTGAGCTACATATGCGAACCCCATTTCTCTTTTCATAGTTTTTCATTTGACTGAGGCAGGATAGAAAGATGAGAAAAACCAGGAGGAAGTAGGAAGGGAAAGGAGCCTCTTTCTCCGGAGCCTGAAGCCTCCCACCAGCCAATACATTGTAATTCCTGCACAATTAACATTTGCTGTGAAGGCTACCAGCCCGGAGACCACACACATGCTTTGTGTTGAAGTAACAACCGCCCATGTTTAAGGCCTGGGTATATATAAGGTGAGTAGGGCCTTATTCCTTTCCCTGATGTTGCCTGAACTTCTCAAAGCAAAGCTGTTAACTTCATTCATAGCAAAGATCTCCCTCATTCCTCTGAAGCATCTTTTACCTCATTGTTCCGGCCTCTCTGGGCCCATTCAGGCTTCTTAGCAAACTTTTGGAGGTGGTAGCTTCACATCCCGCTCAAATACTGTGACCGTTGTAAAGCAAAAGCAACAAGCATCAGCTCTGCCTCAGAGAACCACAGGCCCATGCGCTCGGGTGTGTGTTGTGTTTCTTTCCGAGTGCCTCTCTGTTTCTTCTCTTGGGAGGGTCTGAAAGAAACAACCAGCATGCAGGGGTCAACTCTTCGAAATGGCGACCCAGACAAAGCATGCAGGTCTTCTTCAAGGGAATTAGGGGCATTTTCTAGAAGAATTAGGTCATCTAAACTTTCACCGGTGGGTCCTAGGGGATCACAGGTGGTCAGTGGTCTGCGTTCCTAAGTCATGAACATTTAACCATGGGGTGAGATAGGGCTGCCCAGCACAGATGGCCCATCCTGAGATAAGATAGTTTCCCATTCTTGTGGATGTCCCCAGGCTATCCTTTGGGAGTGGGTTTTATTACCTTGTTCCTGGATTTTGGCGCATAGTGTGACCAGTACAATTTTTTTCAGACTGGATTCTGTTCAGTCGCTCTGTGTTTTGATTTTTGTTTTTACTCATTGAAGCAGAGTTTTGTGTATCACGGGTGAACTCAAACTCACAATGTAGATAAGGAGGATCCTGCACTTCCTGTCTTTCTGTCTCTACCTCTTGATTGCTAGGATCCAGGCCTGTATGGTACAGCATGGTCACTTATGTGGTATGGTGGGAACCCAGGGCTTCACATGCACCCTGCCATCGCTCTACTAACTGGGCTACATCCTCAGCCCTATTTTTGACTTAAAGCAAGCAATTAATTTGACTTTCATTTGGTCACTAGCTTTGTGAAGTGGAACAGCTAAAAACTCTGTTTAATTCTTGCAGACTTAGCTGGCCTTCCTGTTGTCCTCTCTATGCACAGATACTAACAGAATGAACCCAGTTTGGACCAGGCTAATCCACAGAACACTCTGCCCATGGCATAGCCATGCCTTCTTCCTGACCAGAGTTTTTCTTCTTCTCCAGTTACCCTGGTCGCCCAAATCCTGTTGCATAGCCAAATCAGTAAGGCTGTATTTCTTTTAGAATTTTACCAACTGTGACTAAGACGCACCCACAGACAAATATTTGTGTCAAAAAAGGAATTGTTCTGCACCATTTTTTTTCAAATATAAAAGTATTTCCAGCTTCTTTCAAACCTGTTGGTGTCTTCAGATTCTTGTATCTAATATTTTGTGTTGAGTTTATATTTGCCATCTGGCAGTGGGTTGACCTGATAAAAGCAGCTCCTGAATTACTGGAAAGTAACTTACAGTAACATTTTATTTACCAAGAAGTTAGTATTATTAATTTTTCTCACCTGGCATTTAGATTAAATGAAAACATTTTCTCTACCTCCAAAATATTTATTAGTTATTTTATTATTCACTCACTTCTGAGCATATTCCATGTCATGAGCACTGGTTACATAGAAGTAGGTAAGTCTCAGCCTTTTTTGACCCAGAGTCTAAAGATGTACTTACTGTACGTTAACAGTAATTGCCAGCACAAACTCAGTGAATTATAGGCCCAAGAATATACGTGGCCTCTACTGCCACTGTTGTCATTTAAAGACAAGCCAAACAGCTCTAGACATGACTTCAAAGCAGAATCGAATGTCTGTACATGCAGCTCCCCCCCCCTTCCAAGGGAGGCAGTGGCTCCAAAGAAATACATCTGCCAACAAGTTTGATTACCTGTACCTTTAGGACTACTGAAAAGAATAAATCTCAGCTGTCAGAACATCAACCATGAACTTCAGAAACATTTCTGCCTAATAACATTTGGACAGGCAACCTATATTTCCTTTTAAGTAGCTTTAAAATGAAGGTCTTAATATATAAAGTGAAAATGACTCAGTAACTCACACTGTATTCCACCCAGTCATTTCAAAGAGTAGTTCATCAGTGATAAAAGAACCCCACGTCTCTGTAAACACTCACAGGAACATAATGATTTATTAGCATTCCAATTGCTGCCTTCTGTTTCTTTTCATGTCTTGACAATTTGTGTCATAACTCCCTTAGTTGGCAGATGTAATGAGCAGATCTTTAAAACTGACACACTCTCTTATTTAAAGCTGCAAACTATTTGTTCTGATGGAATTTTAATGATCATATATATTTACTGATGCTTCAGTACATTCTAGATCAGCAGTTCTCAACCTGTGGGTCAAAATTCCTTTGGGGGGTGTTGCAGTAAATATTAAATGGATGGCTTAACCCTTTACTGGCCCCTACGGTCTCACTCCACGGACGCCGCTCTAGTGTGGAGCTGAACGCATGGACTCTCATTCAGTCTGCAAGCCGTACTCTCTGCACAGTTCCCTTCCCAGGTGGTTTACTCCGCCTGCCCTGTTGCTTCTGTCCCAGCACAAACATGACTACAAAGCCCGGTAGATTAACAAACAAGTTTATATAGTCAATTCTCAATCCACAAACCCTCTATACAATAAGATTACATCCAATGGATAAAGATACAAACTGCCCTTCTATATGAGATAAAAAAGACCCACAGAAACCCTTAATAATATTTATATCTACCTATTGCCAGTTAAGTCCACCTGGATCGAGATCCTTCTTCTCCAGCTCCATCTTGATTCCTCTAGCAATCTCCCCTCTCCTTCGGCCTCCTCTACTTCCACTCCTTGACCTTTCTCCGTCTATCTCTCTATTGTCCAATCATTTATGCCTTAACATAATCTTCGGAAGGGGGTGGTGTCACATATCAGATATCCTGAAAATCAGATATTTACATTAAAATTACAGTTATGAAGCAGCAACAAAATAATTTTATGGTTGGGGGTCACCCCAACACGAGGAACTGTATTAAATGGTCACAGCATTAGGGAAATTGAGACCACTGTTCTCGATATTGGTTCAAGGATTGGACCTCAAAGCTGAAAAGACAGAGCCCCATTCTCTAATGAGTTACGTTTTAGTTAATATATTCTACAGAGAAATAATTGTCTAATAACTAGGTGTCAAAGGTACAAGTGGAGGTTATCCTAGACTGTCTTTTGAGGAGGTTAAATTTATCACATTATTAGAAGCATGCAAAAATTTAGAGGTCATTCAACTAAACACTTAGGATTCAGGCATTTCAAGGTATGTAATTTATGCCTTAGGAAGTATAAAGAAAAACTGAGTTAGAATTAGTGAGTTGGTTTTCCCAACCATATATACTGGAAACCTAAGATTTTTTTTTTTAATGAATCCTAGGCATTTATGTAAACACACACACACACACACACACACACACACACACAGATATAAGAAAATGAGTGGGCTTTCCTACTGTTGAGAAAGAGTTTCATGTAGAAATATGTGAAGTGACAGTGTACCTTGCAGTATTTGATTACAATTTAAAATATTATATTATAAATTCCTGGTTTTGATAGTGGAACATATTATAATTTTTAAAATTCTCTAGACAACCAATACATTACACACACACACACACACATAATTTCTAATGTAAAGTGAAATTCCAGGTAAACAGTAAAATTATACCATTCGAACCCATCAGAGAAGTAAGGTTTTAGCATATTCAAGACGTCTCCAATTTAAAGAAACCTGGGCCCTCAAAAGAATGAAAACACTAGCAAATTTGAATCACAGCAGGAAGAAATGAAAAGTTGGATGCTGTTCAATCAGAATAAAAAGACAGACATGTTATTTGAAGAGCTAACAAAAATAATAAAAGACTTCTAATGATATTCAAGAAATGCAGGAAGCCCCAAGTAGGGCAAGCATGAAGAAATAATACTCAAATTCATGGAAACCAAACTTAGAAGTCTGAAGACTGTCTCCAAAAGAATTCCAGTAGAGGAGCTGGGGAGATCGCTCAGTCGGGGAAGTGTCTGATGCACAAGCTTGGGGACTCAAGCTGTAGCCAGCACACATCTGTAAGTAGATCTTTACTGAAACAAAGGTGAATAAAAACGTGAGCAGAAGAATTATAAACCACCAGGAGTTCACAAAGAAATGGAGAAAAAAAGTAGGTTATAGTAGAGCTTTCTCTGTATTTACATTACACCAGCAATGTAAATATGAATGACACGGAGATTTACCAAACTCTGTTATTGTTTAGGCCTTAGCTTAGGCTACCTCCCAGCTAGTTCATCTAACCTGTCTATATCTCTGCTCATGGCCAGGAACCTCCCAGTCTGTTGGCTGCCTCTTGCTGCCTCTGCTTCTCCTAGAGATGCTCTCTCACCCGGAAGTCCCTCCTTTCCCTTTTCTACCTCTCTATTTGTTATTAGCTCTTTCTTAAACCAATCGGCTAGTGGAAAAGGTGCATGCTTACAGAATTTGGAGGCAGGCTATGATCCATAAGAATAAATCTGGCCAGCACTCAGTTCTCTGCCTCTCTGCTGGAACGACAATCAAGAACGGAATAACACAAAGACAATCTTTGTACAATGTACAAAATGTAACCCCAACAACAGGTAAACTTGAAAAGACATTTGCATTGCTAGGTGTTCTAAATGTCATCATATGGTCAAAATAACTATGGTAGCCAGTTGATGTGTATTATAGAATATTACTTTTAAAATATATGAAATGGTAGTACAAAGAATGGGACAATGGATTTGGGAAAATGTTGTAAGTCATGGGATTCTGCAATCACATGTAAAATAGTTTGGAGGTAGATTGTGAAAAATCATATATTAATAAACTAGCACAAGCAATAAAAAGTTATAATGGAGACATAGCAATAAACACCGTTTAGAGAGAAAACAAAATCATAAAAACTCAACAAATTACAGACTCAAAAAAAAAAAAAAAAACTCAACTAGCAACTACACCAGCAATTGGATTAAAAATGCAGAGACTGTCAGATTTAGTTTTTAAATCCATCCATAAAATGTAAATACAGCCATATCAGTAGTTATACTAATTTACCGATTTCAATTTCAGGTATTGTCTTACTTATTTTCAAACCCCAGCTATAAAATGTATGTCTAGCCATATTAGTAATTACATCAACTTGCTGAATTAAAATGAAGAAATGATCAGATGCAGATATGGAGAAAAACCGAAAAAGTACTTCTTGGGATAGACAACATGGACATGGTGGTTTTCCCAAAGCAAGTTTTGTGTGTTGTATTCCAGATGCAATAACCTCTGCAGGTAGTTTCTCCATATGTGGGAGCATGACTATAGAATCTGTATAAATTGGAGATGGTATGTTCATACTATTCCTGAGATTAAAAAAGAAACTTGGGGAGGAAAAAGTTTGTTTCAGCCCATACATTAGTTCACCTTTGAAGGAAAAGAGAGAGGTGCTCAAGCAAGGACCTGGGGGTAGGAACTGAAGCAGAGCCCAAGGAGAAAGGCTGCTTACTGGCTTGTCCTCAGGCTCACATTCAGCACTTTTTTTATATAGCCCAGGCTCACCTGCCTAGAGATGGCGTTTTTCCAATGAGGGCAAGTGCTCTTCCTGCATCAAAGAACAATCAAGAAAATGCCCACAGACATGTCCACAAGCCAGTCTCATGGAGGCCATTCTTCAATGGGGGGCATCTTATACCAAAATGTGTCAAGTTCACTGCCAAGGATGAACCTTGGCTTAGAGAGGGATTTCCGAGGAAGGAAGAGGTGTTTGAGAAGGGATAAAGAAACAACTTGAAGTCAATCATGGGTATAAGCTGACAGCCTTATGTCTGCTCCTCCTGGTTCTCCAGATGTCTTATCAAGATAGCTCAGATCTCACAGACCAAAACCCAGTCTTTCCTTTACATATCAATTCAATAATCCATCCCAGATTCCCCTTTGGTTACCCCATGAATTAGCATCTTATGACCTTAACCCTTTGATTCTTAGAAAAGACAGCACATGAAAATTTTAGCATAGCAATTGAATTCAGAGATCTGCCTACCTTTGTAAGCATAGACAATAAACTAGCTGGGTGGGATCCTATCCTGAAATTACTATTCCTACCACTCTTGAGTTAAACTCATTCTGTCCCAAGCTGAACTTATACTCAGTAATCTGCCCGCCTTTGTTTCTTTCTGACAAATTGGCATATTAGTGAAGCTGCCTTTGTTCTTTTAGGTCCATGAAGCCCCTCATACAACTAATTTTGTTTGTTTTTATATTTTGCATAATTGAGAAATTATATATTTTTGAACTCATGTTTTCAGAGTTCTTTCTGACAGCCTTAGGAGATTTCCTGAAGGTCACAGCATTTACCATTTTTGCTGAGGAACATAGCAAAACTCCTGGTCTTGTGCTGTTTCCAATTATCATGGAGTCATTAACCTTGGCAGGAAGAACATTTCCCAATAACTTTGGCAGGGAGAACATCTCCCAAAGGAGCAACATAAAGTAAATTATGTACATTATTAGACAAACAATACCCGTGGAGGCCCACATCCTCCTGGCTTTGCTCTAGGGGCAGGAAACCATGTCATAAAGACTTGTTCAATACTTCTTTTTATAATCAAGAAAGCGAACAGAAAATTAGGATGCAAGAAACATAACTATTATGTTTCATAATCAAGAAAGATTACATACTCACTAAATAAACCTCAGCAAATTTAAATAAATTAAAGTCATATAAAATATAGCCTATGGTTATAACATGATTGAAATGGAAAGCAATACTAAAAAGATATCTGGAAAAATTCTCAAGGATTTGAAAATTGAGTAGCACTCTTTAAAAATACATAGCATACTTTTAAAAGATCAAATAAAACATAGAAAAATATTTTAAATTAAAATTTAAAAATCACAGTTAAATTCCATTAGTTGAAATGACAATTGGTGGTTGTGGCTTCTGGCCATAGAGCATAGAAGGAAATTTCTAGTGTTAAACAGCATATGAGAAAGGACTTCCTCATTTCAATGACCTCAATTTTCAGCTTTAGGTTTACCTATAACCAAGTAAAAGGAGAATAATGAATATAGGAACAGAAGTAAATAAAACAGAAAAAATAAAATAAAATCAATGGACCCAAAGCTTGTGTTTTAGAACAGCAAAGATAGTAAACCTTTAACCACACATCAAGAGCATAGAAGACACAAATTATCAATATCAGAAATAAAAAATGGCCATCATTACAGATCCCACAGACATTCAAAGGATGGTTAAGGGAATATGGAAGACAACTTTACACACATATATTTGATAAATGAAATAAAGGGGCCAGGGACATTGCTCATCTGGTAGAACACTCTTCTAGAATGTACAAGTCCCAGGATTCTCAGCAGTGTGCAGACCAGAAGAGGAGGTGCACACCTGTAACCTCAGCACTCAAGAGGTGGAGACAGGAAGATCAACAGTTCAATGTCATCCTCAGCTAAAGAGCAAGTTAGGTGCCCACCTGGAATGATTACTATCCTGTCTTAAAATAAACTAACAGTAGCAATAGTAGTAATGGTGGTAATATCCTTAAAAGACTCAAAATACAGATTTGTTTTTCAAGAACAGGTTAGATACTCTAGTGTATCTGTTCTCAACATGTGGGTTGAGTCGAATAACCCTTTCACAGGGTGGTCTAAGATCATGATAAAACAGTTGTTTACATTATGATTCATAACAGTAGAAAAATCACAGTTCTAAAGTAGCAATGAACATAATTTATAGTTGTGGGTCACCACAACATGAGGAACTGTATTAAAGTTTTGCAGCATTAAGAAGGTTGAGAACCACTGTTCCAGTGCTATATCTATTAAGTTTGGTTTGTAATATGAACCTTTCTACAAATAAAATTCCAATATCTTCATCAACTAATTCTACCAAATTGAAAAAGAAATAGTACTTGTTCTACCCAAACTCTTTAATAACACAGCAGAGAACAAAACCCTCTCTGCTCTGCCCTTTACCAAGCCAGCTCTACACTGTAAGAAAATCAGTGAATCTTTCACCCAAATGAGACATGGTCAGTACCTCTCCAAAGCATAACTCCAAAATAAATATTTAAAAATCACCTCTTTTAATATATAAAAGAAAAATGTGTGATGACTGAGATTCATCCCAGATGTACAGTTGGTACAGTATTAGACAATTCATTAAGGGGTTGGAGAGATGGCTCAGCAGTCAAGAGCACTCACTGGCTCTTCTTCCAGAAGTCCCGAGTTCAATTCCCAGCAGTTCACAACCATCCATGACTCTAATTCCAGGAGATCTGACACTCTCTTTTAATTTCTTCAGGGATTAGGCACACATGTGATGTACAAATATAACATGCAGGTAAGACACTGATACACATATTTTAAAAATTATAAAATCAGTTAATATATTATCAGACAAAAGAGGACACACACACACACACACACACACACACACATACACACAGACACATAAATGAAAAGGTCAGATATTGAAGGCTTTTTTTTTAAACGACTTTATTTTACAAAACAAAGATAAATGTACAGATTTTAAACATTTTTTTGCTTAAAATTATACATTTTTTGTCAGTACTGTTTTTTCAGACATTAAAATAATTTTTACATAAAACCATGTGAATATATTTTTTTAGTCAGTACTTGATTTTTTTCAAGGGCTTGACAGTATGCATTAAAAACCTAACAGTTACAATAAGCGTAAAGTACATGCAAAACAAAACGCAACATGGAAATAGTCAAAGTCTTCTTGTTTTGTAAATATATGTATATTTTTTTGTTTTCTTTATTTCTTGGACTTCATACAGTCTGTGAGTTGTTTCTGGGGGAGTGCAAGCCTCTGGGGTTAGCATCCCACTATCAGTGACTGCATATTATGTCTGTTCTTTTGTGACTGGGTTATCTCACTCAGGATGATTTTCTCTAGATGCAGCAGCCATTTTCTTAAGAATTTGGTTAAGTCATTGTTTCTGGTGGCTGAGTAGTATTCCATTGTGTATATGTACCACAATTTTTGTATCCATTCATCTTCTGAAGGACATCTGGGTTCCTTCCAGCTTCTGGCTATTATAAATAGAGCTGCTATGAACATTGTGGTGCATATATCTTTGTTGTGTATTAAAGTATCTCTGGGGTATATGCCCAGAAGTGGAATAGCTGGGTCTTCAGGTAGTACTATATCCAATTTTCTGAGGTATCGCCAGACAGATTTCCAAAGTGGTTGTATTAGCTTGCAACCCCACCAACAGTGGAGAAGTGTTCCTCTTTCTCCGCAGCCTCGCCAGCATCTGCTGTCATCTGAGTTTTGGATCTTGGCCAATCTGACTGGTGTGAGGTGGAATCTCAGGGTTGTTTTGATTTGCATTTCCCTGATGGCTAAGGATGTTGAGCACTTCCTCATATGTTTCTCGGCCATTCGGTGTTCCTCAACTGAAAACGTTTTGTTTAGCTCTGTACCCCATTTTTTAATAGGGTTATTTGATTCTCTGGTGTCTAGCTTTTTGAGTTCCTTGTACACCTTGGATATTAGGCCTCTATCTGATGTGGTGTTGGTAAAGATCTTTTCCCATTCTGTTGGTTGCCGTTTTGTTTTCTTGACGATGTCTTTAGCCTTACAGAAACTTTGCAATCTCATTAAGTCCCATTTGTTAATCTTTGACCTTAGAGCTTGAGCCATTGGTGTTTTGTTCAGGAAATTTTCTCCTGTACCTATGTGTTCTAAGGTTTTCCCTACTTTCTCATCTAATAGTTTCAGTGTATCTGGTTTAATGTGGAGATCTTTGATCCACTTACACTTGAGCTTAGTACAAGGAGATAAGAACGGGTCTATTTTCATTCTTTTGCATGCTGAGTGCCAGTTGGACCAGCACCATTTGTTGAATAGGCTGTCCTTTTTCCATTGAATGTTTACTTCTCCTTTGTCAAAAATCAGGTGACCATATACATGAGGGCTCATTTCTGGATCTTCTATTCTATTCCATTGATCCACATGCCTATTTCTGTACCAGTACCATGCAGTTTTCAGCACAATTGCCTTGTAATATAGCTTGAGGTCAGGGATAGTGATTCCCGCAGATGTTTTTTTGTTGTTGAGGATGGATTTCGCTATTCTAGGTCTTTTGTTATTCCATATGAAATTGCACATTGATCTTTCCAATTCCATGAAGAACTGGGTTGGAATTTTGATGGGGATTGCATTGAATCTGTAGATTGCTTTTGGTAGGATGGCCATTTTTAAGATGTTGATTTTTCCAATCCATGAGCATGGGAGATCTTTCCATTTTCTGAGATCCTCCTCAATTTCTTTCTTTAGAGGTTTGAAGTTCTTGTCATACAGGTCCTTCACTTGCTTAGTTAGAGTCACACCAAGGTATTTCATAGTTTTTGTAACGATTGTGAAGGGTACCTTTTCCCTAATTTCTTTCTCCACATGTTTATCCTTTGAGTACAGGAAGGCTACTGATTTGTTTGAGTTAATTTTGTATCCAGCCACTTTGCTGAACTTGTTTATCAGCTGTAGGAGTTCTCTGGTGGAATTTTTGGGGTCACTCAAGTACACTATCATGTCATTGGCAAAGAGTGATGTTTTTATCTCTTCCTTTCCAATTTGTATCCCCTTGATCTCCTTTTGCTATCTAATTGCTCCAGCCAGGACTTCCAGTACTATGTTGAATAGGTAGGGGGAGAGTGGGCAGCCTTGTCGAGTCCCTGATTTTAGTGGGATTGCTTCAAGTTTCTCGCCATTAAGTTTGATGTTGGCTGTTGGTTTGCTGTATATTGCTTTTATTATGTTTAAATATGGGCCTTGGATTCCTGTTCTTTCCAGGACTTTTAACATGAAGGGGTGTTGGATTTTGTCGAATGCTTTCTCAGCGTCTAGTGAGATGACCATGTGATTTTGGTCTTTGAATTTGTTTATATGGTGGATTACGTTGATGGATTTCCTTATGTTAAACCATCCCTGCATCCCAGGGATGAAGCCTACTTGGTCATGGTGAATGATCGTTTTGATGTGTTCTTGGATTCGGTTTGCAAGGATTTTGTTGAGTATTTTTGCATCAATGTTCATAAGTGAGATTGGTCTGAAGTTCTCTTTCCTTGTAGGGTCTTTGTGTGGTTTAGGTACGAGGGTTATTGTAGCCTCAAAATATGAGTTGGGTAATATTCCATCCGATTCTATCTTTTGGAATAGTTTGGCGAGTATTGGTGTTATATCCTCAATAAAAGTCTGATAAAATTCTGCACTGAACCCGTCTGGACCTGGGCTTTTTTTGGTTGGGAGGCTTTTGATGACTTCTTCTATTTCTTTAGGTGTTATAGGGTTATTTAGATGGTTTACTTGGTCCTGGTTTAACTTTGGGACCTTGTATCTGTCTAGGAATTCATCCATTTCCTCCAGATTTTCCAATTTTGTGGAGTATAAGTTTTTGTAGTAGGATCTGATGATTTCTTGAATTTCCTCAGTTTTAGTTGTTATGTCCCCACTTTTTTTTCTGATTTTGTTAATTTGGATACTCTCTCTTTGCCCTCTAGTTAGTCTGGCTAGGGGTTTATCAATCTTGTTGATTTTCTCAAAGAACCAACTCTTGGTTTTGTTGATTTTTTCAATGGTTCTTTTTGTTTCTATTTGGTCTATTTCTGCCCTAATTTTGATTATTTCTTGCCGTCTACTCTTTTTGGGTATATCTGCTTCCTTTTGTTCTAGGGCTTTTAGCTGTGCTGTCAGGTTGCTGATGTGAGCTCTCTCCAGTTTCTTTTTGGAAGCACTTAGGGCTATGAGTTTTCCTCTCAATACTGCTTTCATTGCATCCCATAGGTTTGGGTATCTTGTGTTTTCGTTTTCGTTGAATTCTAGAAAATCCTTAATTTCTTTCTTTATTTCTTCTTTGACCCTGCTATCCTTTAACAGAGCATTGTTTAGTTTCCATGTGTATGTGTGCTTTTTGTTGTCTTTGTTTTTGTTAAAGACCAGCCGTAGACCATGGTGATCTGAGAGGATGCATGGGAGTATTTCAATCTTCTTATATCGATGGAGGCTCGTTCTGTGTCCAATTATGTGGTCAATTTTCGAGAAGGTGCCATGGGGTGGTGAGAAGAAGGTGTATTCTTTTACTTTGGGATAGTATGTTCTCTATATATCTATTAATACTAGTTGGTTCAAAGTCTCTGCTAGTTTTGCAGTGTCCTTGTTCAGTTTCTGTTTTCCTGATCTGTCCATTGGTGAGAGTGGGGTATTAAAGTCTCCCACTATTATTGTGTGGGGTGAAATGTATTTTTTGAGCTTTAGTAGGGTTTTTTTATGAATGTGGGTGATTTTTTATTTGGAGCATATATGTTAAGGATTGAGAGTTCCTCCTGACAGATTTTCCCGGTAATGAGTAAAAAGTGTCCTTCCTTATCTTTTTTGATAACTTTTGGTTGGAAATTTACTTTATTTGATATTAGAATAGCCACTCCAGCTTTCTTCTTGGAGCTGTTTGCTTGGAAGTTTTTTTCCCACCCTTTTACTCTGAGATAGTGTCTGTCTTTGTCTCTGAGATGAGTTTCCTGTATGCAGCAAAAGGCTGGATTTTGTTTATGTATCCAGTCTGATAGTCTATGTCTCTTTATTGGGGAGTTGAGACCATTAATGTTAATAGATATCAAGGAATAGTTGTTTCTGTTTCCTGCCATTATTGCTTTTTTGGGTTGAGTTGTGTCTGTGTTTTTTTCTTCTTTTAGTTTTCTCGTTTAGGAGTTTTCTTGTTCTTACTAGGCTGTATTTTCCCTCATTGTATTGGGTTTTCCACCTATAATTTGTTGTAGTGCTGGGTTTGTGGTCAGATATTGTGTGAATTTTGATTTGTCTTGAAATATCTTCGTCTCTCCATCGATGGTGATTGATAGTTTTGCTGGGTATAGCAGCTTGGGCTGGCACTTGTGCTCTCTTAAGGAGTGCATGATGTCTGTCCAGACTCTTCTAGCTTTCATAGTCTCGGTTGAGAAATCGGGTGTGAGTATGATTGGTCTGCCTTTATATGTTACCTGACCTTTTTCCCTTACTGCTTTTAGTATTCTTTCTTTACTTTGGGCGCTTGATGTTTTTACTATTATGTGTCGGGAGGTATTTCTTTTCTGGTCCAACCTATTTGGAGTTCTGAAGGCTTCTTTTATGCTCGTGGTCATCTCATTCTTGAGGGTAGGGAAGTTTTCTTCTATGATTTTGTTGAAGATATTTACTGTTCCTCTTAGTTGATACTCTTCTCCCTCTTCTATTCCTATTATCCTTAGGTTCGGTCTTCTCATTGTGTCTTGGATTTCCTGGACATTTTGGGTTAGGAGCTTTTTGTTTTTTGCATCTTCTCTGGCTGTTTTGTCTATGTTTGCAATGTTGTCTTCTGTCCCCGAGATTCTCTCTTCGATCTCTTGTAATCTATTGGAAATGCTTGCTTCTGTGACTCCTGATTTCTTTTTTTGGTGTTCTGACTCTAGGGTTATCTCTTTTAGTGTTTTCTTTATTGTGTCAATCTCTGTTTTAATTTCCCTCTTCCATTCCTTTATTTCTTTGGTTCTGTTTTCCTCTAGTTCTTTGAGTTCTTTGAGTGTTTTTCTTGTTTCTTCTTTAAAAGCTTCTGAATCTTTTTGCTTTTCCTCCCTTTCTTGTTTAAGTAACTCTATCAGCGTCTTGAGGCATGATTTCAGGTCTGTGTCTTTTTTTTCTGGAGTGTTTGGAGTTCCGATATTTGCTGTTATGGGAGAGCTGGGCTCTGGTGTTGCTAGATTGTCTTGGTTCCCTTGGGATATACTCTTTCTCTTTCCTCTTGCCATTTTGTTGTCAGTGATATGTTCTTGCCTTTCCCTTGTATCTGGTCTGTGTCCCTGGTTCTCCACTGGTTGAGGTGTCAGATGGGTCGAACCCTGTTTTATGCCTCAGAGTCGTCGGGTGTGAGCAGAAGTTCCAAAGTTCTGTTTCTGTTTGCTGGATCAGGCACGGCAGGGCAGGGCAAGGCAGGGGGTGCACTTTCCGTGTATACTCCACAGAGATCTTTCTGCTCCCCTGCAGCCCAGGTCTCTTACCCACCAGTTGCTCAGCCTCTACGAGCCTCCGTTCCGGGTGGCAGATGGACCAGGCTCTGCTCTGCGTCCTGAAGTCACCTCCGGGCAGAAACAGAAGTTCTAATTTTCTGTTCCCAATCGCAGTTGCTCAGCCTCTATGAGCAGCCGATCCGGGTGGCAGGTAGGCCAGGCTCCGCTCTGCGTCCAGAAGTCGCCTCCGGGTGGAAACAGAAGTTCTAATTTTCTGTTCCCAATCGCAGTTGCTCAGCCTCTATGAGCCTCCATTCCGCGTGGCAGGTAGGCCAGGCTCTGCTCTGCGTCCGGAAGTTGCCTCCGGGTGGAAACAGAAGTTCTAATTTTCTGTTCCAAATCGCTGAATCAGGCAGGGCGGGGCAGGGCAAGTTATGGTGTTCACTTTCCGTGTGCACTCCGCAGAGATCTCTCTGCACCCCTGCAGTCTTGGTCTCCTACTCACCAGTTGCTCAGCCTCTATGAGCCGCTGATCCGGGTGGCAGGTAGGCCAGGCTCCGCTCTCTTGAAGGCTTTTTAAGATTGAAAAAAAGCAAGCTATTTACTCCTAATATCCTAATTAGCATAATGCTGGAGTTCTTAGCTAGGTTAAAAAGTCAAGGTGAATAGTTAATGAAATACAGATTGAGAAGAAAGGAAACTACTTGCAAGCAATGATTGTCAAACAGACAGTACCACAGAATCTATTTAAAAACCCTTCCATTTGGTTTAGCAGTATCTCAGGCCACTGCCAGGGCAGCTGTATCCTATTCAGCAGTACTGAACAAACAGAAAGTAGAATTTTGAAACTGGTGTTATTTTTCAAGATCATCCATAGACTAGTTATTAGCACAGTGAGATAAGCATCACGTTTCTGAGACATTGATGTAATGATGTAATAATGAAACCATCCCTAAATCCGTAGACCCCATGGTACTGGCTCCCCTCCCTTCAAGGCCACTCAGAGAACCAGAGCAGTGTCTGTACTTAACTCGTTATTTTCCTTACTCGTCTGCGAAATGAGACAAGGAATGTCTTCAGACGGAAGTAGCATGACTGCCTGGGGTAGACTAGCTGCTCAATAAATATTAGCTCATTTTACTTTTACATAGATACCTGTTCCTGGAAGGTACAGAGGAAATCACCGTTTTACCGATTTTTACACGTTGTTTCCAAAAGGGTTGTTTGGAAACGAACTGTGAGTTTCGTACCTTTACCTATGTGGTGTCCACGGAATGTGTCTCTCGGTGCTGCTGCTTCATTGAGCATCGTTGTGTACAGCTTCAGCTGCTGCTGCTGTGGCACTCAAGCCGTACGGATTTCTGCCAACTCTACCCAGCCAATGATAGAGCAAAATGAACTGGGTTATAGGTGTCCTTTGTCATTGTCCTCTATCTGGAGGGGAAAGAAATAGACTCCCCAGGAAGAGTCACACAACAGGCCTTTCTCATTTCCATCGACTTAGCACTGGGCATTGGAATAATTCCTACTATGAGTCCTTGATCTACAAGGTTAGTGCTGTCATAGTGGGGATGGCCAGATAGGAACCAGACTCCTGTCAGGATAATAAACAAAAGCGAAATCAGCGGTCCCTGTCATATTGCTATGCAGTGGCCAATCTCTTCTGCAAGAACTGGCTGGATCTTGCAGGATAATAGATGACGCCATGTCAGCCTGTTAGGAGTCCTCATGGTAGCTACTGTGCCTGTCACTGTCCTGTGGGTTTATATTTTCACTGCTTAGAAGCGTATCATTCTTAGGTTCACTAATAAACATTAACCTTAAGTCTTGTCTGGGGACAGATTTGCCTTCCTTCTCAAATATTCCCCACACAAATCCACAGATTCAGTGGGCACAATCTGTTCAGATGTTATGACACCATCTGAACAGGGTTGTTAATACTTTCGACCCTATTCACTCAAGTGAAAAATTGGGATAATGATAGTAAAGACCTCAGAGTTTGGAAGAGAATGAAATAAACCACTATAGTTGATCTCATTTGTATGAAGACAGCCATTCAAATACATGTGTTACACCTGGTCCTCTTCTTGCATAGAAGTGTCTAGGCTGGAGGATGAGTTATGTCCCTTGTCCAAAAGCTTGGGTGTAGCCACTTCTATCTATAGCTCTGGGTGATGCTGGTTACTTCTGAGGTGGGGCATGAGAGACAACTTAGAATTTTCTAGGTTCTCTTTCTCAGCACACTACCTTGGATGCCATGAGCCAACAAGACAGCCACCAGGCATGTAAGTCCATAAGACAGCACCAGCTGGTCACTGTATGACAAATCTCTAGGTAGAACCATAAATTTCCCTGCTCCAGGGCCTAAGATGCCATGTCAGAGAGTAGGTGATAATTGTCAGTGATGCTCCTGTGTTTGGGGGTGATTGGTACCCAGCAATAAACCTGTAACACACATGTCCTTAGCACTATGCTTACCAAGTGTGGTAACTGCTTCTCTCTCTCTCTCTCTCTCTCTCTCTCTCTCTCTCTCTCTCTCTCTCTCTCTCTGAGTGTGTGTGTTTATGTGGTGTCTTAGTTTGGGGATAAAATCTATACACTTCTACATTGCTGTTTATCACCAAAGGAAGTCAGGACTGGAACTCAAGCAGGTCAGGAAGCAGGAGCTGATGCAGAGGCCATGGAGGGATGTTACTGGCTTGCTTCCCTTGGCTTGCTCAGTTTGCTTTCTTATAGAACCCAAGACTACCAGCCCAGGGATGGCACCACCCACAATAGGCTGGGCCCTCCCCTCTTGATTACTAGTTGAGAAAATGCCTTACAGCTGGATCTCATGGAAGCATTTCCTCAACTGAGGCTCCTTTCTCTGTGATAACTCTAGCTTGTGTCAAATTGATACAAACCAGCCAGTACAGGAGGATAGTTAGTAACTTGTAACTTTAGTATTTAAAAGATTTGTGTTATGAACTAACACTGCTTTTAACTTACTAAACATATATTTAATTAGCATCTTGGCTGTTTTTGTGGTCTCCACTAGAGGGCAAATTGTCCAGCTGCAAACAGAAACTGATGCGTGAAACTAAGAAGGATAGTTCCACATTCAAACACCAGGGGGAACCAGTCCCTAATTTATCTTTGTCCTTTTGAGAAGGTTAAATTGACAACAGGAAGGGGAAAAAAAAAAAAAAAAAAAAAGCTTTCAAACTCAATACCCAGGGACAGTATGGAGAGAATGCTCTCTGAACACATCCTAAAAACGCAAGAAGCCTTGTTATGACAAACAACTTAGCCTTGGTCCTTGTTTACAGACTGGAGATAGAAAAAGTCTACCTTTCCCGATTTTGAGTGCCGCAGAGCAGGTAGCATTTCCTAAAAAAGGAGACAATGCTTTACCTAATGTATGCCCATGAGAATCACATTTTGTGCTGTCTCTGGCTTCTTCTACAAGATAGATACTGTGTCTGAATACTCGTTCTATGTTAGTATGCATTATATTTGTGTATTATATAACATATTAGGACAGGTACTGAAAGGATAGAATTTGTATCACCATTTTAAGTAACTCTTAGTCCACATTCTTTTCTAGTTGTTTGTTTTGTATACACAGGGATTTAATGGTTCAGTGACTGGGAAAATGGCTTGCTATTCTCCCTGCAGGAAATCTGGGGACCAAATTGCTTACAATGAATTAATTGCAGGAACCAAACACATTGTAAGAGTCTTGCTTTCCTGACAAATGGGAAGCAGGTTTTGCCCATAATTGTGCATGGTAATCCGAGAGCGTTGGCAACCGGTAGTCAGAATCACAGCTTCTATGAGAGTTTAGAGAGCACTGTAGTGCCTCTGAGCCGGGTCAAGGGGAGTCGAGCTTCGACGCCAGTGATCTGGAGAATAAAGATGGTTTGTAGTCAGCACCTCTGACTAGAGTGTCCGAAGAAAAGATTGAGACTTTACCTGATAGAGTATAAATCACAGGCAGACAGAGGTTAGGGGTAGATTGAGCTTTGAAGAACTGGTTTTTGTTTTTGTTTTTTTGTTTTTGTTTTTTTTTTTTGTTCTTCTTCCTCCCTCCCTTCCTGTCTCCTTTTTTCTTTCTTCCTTCCTCCCTCCCTCTCTCCTTCCTTCATTGTATCCCTCTCTCCCTCCCTCCCCTCCTGCCTTCTCTCCCTTTTTTGGTCTCTTTTTTCTTTATTCCTTCCTTCCTTTCTTTCCTCCCTCTCTCCTTCCTTCTCTCCTTCCTTTCTTTCTTTGAAAAATCCTATAATTTTGACTCAACCCCTACCTGAGAACACCTACCATTTTTCTCATGAGCCACTAGGCAAACTAATGAAGGACTGATCATATCAAAGTACACCTACCCTAGACTTCATTTACAACAACAACAACAACAACAACAAAAACCACATGTAAACACAGAGGTAAAGTGAGACTATGGACTTGGGTCCTAATTTTGTGTGTGTGCTGTATTTGTGTGTAATATGCACAGTGTGTGTGTGTGTGTGTGTGTGTGTGTGTGTGTATAGTATGTAAGGTGTGTGTGGTTATGTATGTGGTGTGTATGTGTGTGGTGTGTGTGTGTAGTGTGTAGGGTGTGTGTTGTATGTGTATGTGGTACGGTGTGTGTGTGGTATAGTGTGTGTGGTGTATATGTGGTCTGTGTATGTATGTGTGTTTGTTAGTGTTGATTTCCAGTCTAACATGTCACTGCTTCACATTTATTGTGTTACACCCTGACTTGAATAACGTAGAGAATCCTTCTCTGTGACACACTGGTTACAGAAATTGCTGCCTTCTGAGGCTTCACCACACATGTGTATTATGAGAGTCTCAGAATACCTCTGAGACCCCCCAGCTACTTCTCAAAATCCCTAGGAGTGTCACACTATGCTCCTGAGATGTCTTGGGCCACAGAGTGGTAGTAATAATAAGCCCCCGTGCTATTTAGGGACTTGGTGGTGGGTCTCCAAAGCTCTGATAGACATTAGGATTTTCAGGTCACTCAGATGCACCATGACACTTGACAGGCGACTACTCTTCTGTCCTCTGGTCCCTGCAGCTTGTCAGTAGAAGACAACTGAGGAAGGGAAGCACTCTCATGTGTCCTGTTCCTAGGACGGTTTCCATGGACTGGTGTTTAAGGTTAGTTCTTGAGTCTGTGGGATGCTAAGCAGGCATTGTGTGGTATTAATGGCCACTCATACCTCCCAGATCCTTAAAAAATGAAGAAAAGGCTGTACGTTCTGTGGCCTGAGTCTGTACTTGTGCCAAGAAATACTTGCTTTCCCGTAAGTCATTCGCCCCTTGGGCAACTAAAGCCCCACAGTGAGTTAACATGCGGGGCTCTTCCTTCCCTGACTGTGCAGCTCTTTAGTGGGCACAGAGAAGCAAGGTCCCTGGGTGTCATAGGTAAAGGACTCAGTGATCACCTTCTTTTGAGATAAGATATTATAGAGGGGATTAAGTCAGTATCTGGGCTTTCCACTGTGGGCGTTTATAAGGGATGAACCTTGCCCAGGAAGTCGGTAAGATCTAGGGAAATCACTGAGGAACTCTCTCCCAAAGAATAAGGTGAAAGATAACAGAGGATGATTCCTGATGCTAGTGTCTGATCTTGATGTGTGCATGCAAAGGTGTGGGTGCGTGTACATGTAACACACACATCCCACACACATAACACACCACACACATCACATACATACATCATACACATGACACACATAACATGCATCACACACTTAACACACTGCACACACATCATACACACAACACACCCATATCACACCACACATACACCACACACACATCATGCACTTAACACACCACACACACACACACACACACACACACCCTGCACCTTTCTGCAACCAATCAGCATATCTCATACCCCTCTCTTCACACCTGCCAGCATTAGGATGTCCACAGAGGCAGGCCACCTTGGTCTTTTCCACCCAGACTTTCATCCAGCCCTTCGAGCACTGCTCAATTCTTGTGATTTTTTGCAATAGCCCTGCAGAATTATTCCATTTTTATAATAATGGAGAGGGTTCATGAGCTGATTCGGACACTGACCACCTGGAAGCAGGCCCTTTGTTTACAAGGAAGCTCTTCTCTTCCTTTCCTTGCCTGACCCCGCTCCTCACTTCTTTCCCTCTTGAGCCAGACTCTGCTTCACTGTGACTTGATGAAGTAGGACAGGCCTCTGTCACTTCATCAGACTTACCCAAGCGACCCTCTCTGATGGTACACAGTTGTCACTTCTCCTTAGCTGCTTGGCACATCACAAGCTCTGGCCTCGGGAGGAGAGGAAAAGCTCTCTGGTTGCATTACGGGGAGGTGCTGGGGAAGTTAGCTAGACCACATGCACATGCTGGTCAAGTACTAAAGATGTGATATCAGACTCAAAGAACACAAGAACTGTTTTTAAAAGCAGGAAAATTTCCTGTTGCATGTGCAGCCCCCACAAGGACCCTGTCTCCTCTTTGTGCAGTGACGGACCAACAAAGGAATCAAATAGAATATAGGGTGATATCCACACTGGCATCCCTGGTACCCTGCCTCCTGATAGTGTCTGTGGTAACGACTACGTTAGCATCTGGAGAGAGGGTTTCTCTCTTGGAGGCCTAATCAGCAGTTGGATTTCCAGGCAGGATTCTCCAATGAGAGGTAAAGAGGAACTCACATCCCTCAGCATTCCTCAGAGGATCCTGGGGCAGCCTTTCCCACTGCTCATGCCCTTCGTACAGCCCCAGAGCCAGCTTAAGTCTGTAACTGTTTTTGTTGACATCTATGAGAACTCAACTTCATATGAAATCCTTTTCTCCTACCCTGCCTTTCTCTGTCCAGTCTCGGTGAGGCTTCCCAGATCATGGCGGTTCTTGCACCAACCTTCGTAGCTTGTCTTTTGCTACTTTGTAGGTTCTTCTTTCTTCCACCCTTCTCCACCATTCCCCTAAACCCCTTCAACCCTCTAGCACTAGAAAGGAGAAAAAGGATAAAGCCTCAAGCCTGCAAATCCAGTGCGAAGCTCAGTCTATAATGAATGAGCAATGATCCTGACACTGGCACCTGTGCGGTACCATGAGATGCTCTTGCTATGATTTCACTGGGGTGGGCTATCTCAGAACTGCTCATAGCAATAGCTGTCATGCTATGATTTCACTGGGGCGGGCTATCTCAGAACTGCTCATAGCAATAGCTGTCATGCTATGATTTCACTGGGGTGGGCTATCTCAGAACTACCTATGGTAATAACCATCATCTTCTGAGTATCCTCAGATACACTAGGGTCTTTCACATCATCTTTTTTATCATCTTCATTTTTGTTTTTGAGACAGAGTCTCACTGCACAGTCCAGGCTGGCCTTGAAAATCTACGCTTTCACTCTCTCTGTTTCTGTCTCCTGAAGGCCAAGTACCACCATGTACCACCATATCACAAACAATCTTCCTTTTAAAGAACATATGAAAACCCAAAGAAGGTAGTTGTGTAAGTTCTTCAGTGGTGAGTGTTCTAGTGATTACACTTTACCAACTATGAGCCAACATAAGGAAGTCTCAGTCTGGGCTTTAGACTTGAAATCTTTCTGGAGCTCCTAGCTCATTATGCATCAGGTTCCATTTCTCACCCACCAGTCTTCTCTTTGCAACTGGGATTATCATAGTTGTTGAGCCCTAAAAGTCAAGCTCATTCTTATTGGGTGTCTACACCAGACGCCTTTACTATAATCTTAGCTTTATCTTGACAGCTTAAGATTGGCCTCATCATCATCTCTTAGCACTAGAAGATGCCCCTAGATAAAGGAAGGACCACTTTATATTGTTTCCTGAAACCTCAGCTCTCAATCTTTCTTACTTGAGCAAGTTTTAGGGATAGTTCTTTGCTGGGCTTTCCATCTCTTTTCTAAAAGAACAGTAGCCATGCCTTATGGGTGTGAAGATTCACCCCCAGGTCACCCGCCCATCACCCTGGGAGCAGTTTCCCACTAAAAAACTCACCATGAAGAATGGGGCTCAAAATCTATTTTTCCTGTTACTTTAATAAACTTATTTATTATCATTCTCTCTGTGTGTATGGTGTATGTGTGTCTGTGTGTGTATGGTGTGTGTATGTATATATGTGTGTGTAAGGGGTGTGTGTGTGTGTACATGTGCACATGTGCACATGGATAGGCAAATGTAAGTCCTCACGTGTCTGTGGACATCAGAGGATAACTCTCTGTGAGGTATGTTCTCATCTTCCACCTTTATGTGGGTTCCAGGAATCAAAGTCAGACAGTCAGCCTTGAGAAGCAAGCACCTATACCCACTGAGGCATCTCACAGGACCACTCGTGTTGTCTGACTGTGTACCTTCTCCATTTACTTTGAAGGGCTCTATGTACCCTTGAATATTGTTAATATGGAAGCTCTATGTTCTGTTTGTCAGAGGAAAGAGAGCAGAACACAGTATAGGACCCATGTGACAGCAACCGCACCACTGAGGTCCATGAGGCACATCAGTGAAGGAGGCCATGGCAGAGGGATGGAGAAAAAAAATTAGGGAGAGTCAAAGCTGTGAGATCAAGAGATATTTGACTCTAACCACCTGTAACGTTCATATTGGATTGTTCACTTTGATCAGCAAAGCATACACACATCCCAATTACCTGCGATTGTTCCCTACTGCACAGTTATCCCAAGAGTAATAGGCACACAGAACGGAGACACACTGCAGGCACAGTGCTCCATGAGTATTGGCAAGTCGGGATTCAGGCCCAGGTCCATCCATGCCATCTAGTTAGCCTCCAATCCTCACCACCCCTTGGTAACGTTTCCACAGAGGCTGAGTTCGGGAACCTAATGAAGCAAGGGCAGCTAGTGGTTTGAGGATTTCTTTTGTACTAGTTTATTGGGGTGAGTCCTACATGTGCCATGGCATGTGGATGTCAAGAAACAAGTTGAGGGAGTAAGTTCTCTCCTTCCACCATGTGGGTTCCCTGGACCAAGCTCAACTCTTCAGTCTTGGTGGCAAACACTCTTACTACCTAAGCCAGCTTGCAGGCTTCAGTCAGTACTTGCACACACAACGAAAAGTCTGAAGAGTGGAAAAACACGGAACATTTCAGTTAGGACTTAATTTCAGCTGAGGTTAAGAAAAAAAAAGGTAGGCTGGGAGGTTGTGTTCTTGAATTTAAGACATTGAAGGGTTAAATATAATAAGCAGGAAGGTCCAAGGATCCAAACTGCTTTTCAGTTTCCCTCCTCAAGAATTGGAGTCAAGAGTCAAGTCTAATGGTTTGTGTGAGTGTTAAGTCCTAGATTCAGGGGTCCTTGTTCTCAGCTCGAGGGCTTTATGCCTTGCCACAGTTCTTAAGTGGGATTCCAGAGGGCCTGGAAAGACACAGTGAAATCTAAGCCATCACATGGAAGAAATGGGAAGCTTAGTTATTCTGTGACTCAACAGCCTTTTGTAGAACCCTCCGACTCTCGGTCTACCTTATTCATCCTGGCTTGTAGGCCGGTGTAGGTTCTCATTGCCATTCCCACTTTGTTCCTAACTGGAGAAAATGACTGTGTGCAGACATTCCAGGGTGATTTCAGCATATTTAAATATGCTAAATCAACTCAGACTAATGGGCCTGGATCTCACCAGAAGATCGCCTCTTTCCCTTAGTATTTACATCTCTGACCTGCTGATTCTCTTCCAAAGCCTTCTGCAAAGCGGGATAACCATGGTACAGTTGCAGAATTAGTGAGAAGAATAGAGTGTCTTTAAGTATTTGCAATTTAATTTTGTTTTAGATTTACGCTCTGTTATTGTTTTAGAGTACGTTTAGCTGTTAGCTCTTGTTGGCATTAGGCCCTCAGGATGCCAAGTTAATTTTCTCTCTCAATCCCCTGTTAGTTTCAGATGACAGGCTTTTAAAAGCACAGCTCTGTTAGTTTTAGAGAGCCTTGGGACTCATTCTTGCTGCCTTCCTGTCCCCTGGTATACTGTTGCTGTAGTCACATCCCAGGTGCCCTAAATCTCCAGTTTGTCTTTGAGTGGTTGTCTTCCATTTGTTTTATTTAG